>NC_042983.1:4975898-5278398 GCF_901001165.1 Salmo trutta | reverse complement strand
TAACTTCCTTAACTTTCACTGAATGTTTCAATAAGACTTTTAGTAACACTGCTATCTTATTTTGGGCACAGATAGGACACATGGAAATCAAGTTGTTATTTTAACACAGCATCAGTGAGATTTGAACATATAATCTTCTGCTCACTATCCATGGAATTAGTCCACTGCACAATCCTATAGGATAGAATCCTATAGGACTGGTTAAACAATCTGATCGGATTGAATCACTCCCATAAGAGGTTCATAACCTCAGGGAAGTATCACTGGTTTAAATAGGCAAAGATGGAGATTGTCCTCTGGAAAGACACGGGAGATAGACTGTTCCTCAGTTTACTGGTATTTAATCTTGATTGCAGTTTAACAAATGTTCAGGTTTCTGTGCCATATTTAGCTGTGAGATTGTGAAATAAAGCTGCATAGAGTATTTTAGATTCTTTGCGCAAGTTTTCTGTACGTAGTATGTATTACACAACCTCACGTTGCGACCACATTGAATTGAGGGTAATTACACATCCTTTAAAACTCAGATGTTAGTATCAACGTTTATAGTAATCACAATGACACAAAATCGATTCTTAAAACAGATCAATATCATTGGTTTTGTACCGTTGATTTTGTCATAAGCGCCAGCGGTTTAAGGATTTAGAATGATAATTTCCAAACTCAAATGGCATGGAACATTCGGGGCGATCAATGTATAAAAGTCACTGGCCTCACACCTATACATGGATTTGAGAGGCGAACTATCACTCAAATAACAAAGCAACTGATTTGTTTCCTTTGCCTTTTCGGCAGCCTCACAAAACATCCATCCGACATTTTATAATTTAGATGACTGTCTTCAGCAAATTCTCTTCTAACCAGTGATATACAAATTATTCTCAGATTCAGTGTGGCCTTTGAATTGTTAGTTTAAACAGCGCAAACACACCAAATGTTTTCCACTTGCGCCATTGTTTTTCTTTCAGTTTTGGCGACCCCTTAATCAAAATGCATCACTCCAAAATGTAGCTGGTTGTCTTCAGCAGGTGTTCCTCTAACGAGTGATACAAACAATATTTCCAGTTTCTATGTGGTGTTAGATTTTGGACACTTCAAAAAAGTTTCTTTGGCATTGGGCTATTTATCAAAAGTTATTGTCAACGGGAAGCAGAGACAGGACTATAAATGGACTTAACATATATTTTTTTACAATAGTATTCTACTTAATTAGGTAAAAACTGCTGAATGAGTCCAAAAACGTGATGCAATTTATTTATTTTGATGATCTACCAGAATCATGAAAATGGGTTTGACTTGCCTATAATAAAGGCACATATATTTAGCAATAACAAACAAGATAAGGATTTATCATCTGCTATAACAATACAGTGACTCAAACACAAAATACAAATGGCTACAACATTAGCTAGTCAGCTGACAGGCAAAATGTGGCTAACAGTAGTTTCTTAGCTAGCATAAAATAACTAAATTGAATGCATAAAATGCTGCACAATTGAAAAAATATGACTAAAAGTTTGTCAAGAAACATAAGGAAACAAAGACTAACATTACCCACAGTTCTTGCATTCACACACAGTGAAGGATAAAACAGAAAATAATAATGTTAATGCAGATTCTCTGCACAGCCACAGGTGGCGAGCTGAACTTGATAGTTAATTAAACCTCTATAAGATCGGTGGGTCCCCCGCGGGACGGTTGAGCTAACGTAGGCTAATGTGATTAGCATGAGGTTGTAAGTAACAAGAACATTTCCCAGGACATAGACATATCTGATATTGGCAGAAAGCTTAAATTAATGTTAATCTAACTGCACTGTCCAATTTACAGTGAAAGAATACCATGCTATTGTTTGAGGAGAGTGCACAATTATGAACTTGAAAATTTATTAATAATAAACCAATTAGGCACATTTGGGCAGTCTTGATACAACATTTTGAACTGAAATGCGATGCTTCATTGGATCAGTCTAAAACTTTGCACATACACTGCTGCCATCGAGTGGCCAAAATCTAAATTGCGCCTGGGCTGGAATAATACATTATGGCCTTTCTCTTGCATTTCAAACATTTCAAAAAAATGCATGTTTTCTTTGTATTATCTTTTACCAGATCTAATGTGTTATTCTCCTACATTAATTCAACATTTCCACAAACTTCAAAGTGTTTCCTTTCAAATGGTATCAAGAATATGCTTATCCTTGCTTCAGGTCCTGAGCTACAGGCAGTTAGATTTGGGTATGTCATTTTAGGGGAAAATTGAAAAAAAGGGGCGGATCCTTAAGAGGTTTAACACTGCAAGCCTGTGCTAACTGTGACATCAGTTACTCTTTAAGGAACAGGCTATCTTAATTAAAGGTGAATAAAACAGAAATTAATATATAACAGTTGTAAAAAATGTTGTAATTAATGTTGTTGTATTGTGCTGGAACTTATGACAAACTGGGTTCAATTAATTGGGTTCAATTAAGAAAAAAGTTCTAATAGGATTCTGATTGGGGTGACAAAATCCTACACTACTTAGCAAAAACCTATAGGATATAATCGGATTACTTTTGATTTACAATAGGAAAGAAAGTAGTCCAATAGGATCCAATAGAGGTGACAGAAAATCCTATAGGATTGCAAAAATCCTATAAGGTCAAATAGGATTACTTTTGATTCTGAATAGGAGAAAATAAGTCCAATAGGAAAAAAGTTGTCCAATAGGATTCGGATAGAGGTGAAACAAAATTGTGAGAATCCTACAGGATTCTATTGGAAAAAGCACTAATCCTATAGGATATTTGGACTAGGGAAGCACTCATTAAGATTAGGAGTGGCCAATTAGTGGGTGGGCCAACACACCTGAACACACTTAACAAGATAGAGGACACAGAGAGTTTTGTTGATGCTTAGAACGGAATGTATGTTTTTGAATAACATTATTAGAATGTTCTCTAAAATGTTATTTTGTTTTTTTATGGGAAGTTTTCTTCAGGTTCTGAGACCGGAATGTATGTTTTTAAATAACATTCTTAGAACATTGTTAACGTTTTCATGTGGTTTTTATGGAACGTTTTCTTAATGTTCTTGGAACAATTTGAGAACATGACTTTAAAAAGAACCATGAGAAAACCTGAAGGAGATTCCCACAGAAGAACATTGTTTCTTAATGTTCTCTAAACTATTTGAGAACATTCCCAATGTCGACGTAATTTCCTGTCTCCAAGAGGAAACGCACTTTTAGGTTCCACCTCTGAAGAATCGCAAAGGCTACTTATACATGTTCACAAAATGAGTGTAGTAATTTCCACATGGAGTTGATAAATAGGACACTGACAGCTGTGAAAATTGACAAATTATCCAATGGATTATGATAATGTTCTTGTGAAAAAAAGCGGCGTGGACACAAGCTGTTAGGCTCATCTGTTGTGTAGAAGAATAGCTTTGCAGCTGTTTCTGATCGATAAACAATGCCGTGCTGGTGGGTAGTAACATTCAAATAAAACCCAGCCCTGAAATGAAACGTAGGCTGAAAACTATTTGTATGTCATAGGAAAAGACACCGCATTCACACAGATTTGCACGAAGTGGGCAGTTCAGATTTGTCACTTCAAGCCCAAATATATCATACTTTGACTAAAATGATGACTTATTGACTTATATCATTGTGCAACATCATGGGTAAGCTCTGGCCATCGTCTTTCAGCTTGAAAAAGTGGATTTCTATGGCCGTTTAAATAAGATGAGAATGTTCCAAAGCCAAGCGACTATCCTACCCCCTTCTCAGAAATGTGTGGGAAGCTTGTATGCAAAATAACTATAGGACAACCACTCTCTCACCAAGCTCTATGAAACATATGGTTCTTAGAACGTTATGTGCTAGCTGGGCAGTTCGATTAAGATTAGATTTTTGCCGGCATTGCATGAAGCTCAGTTTCATTGGCTGCAGCTTGGTTATTCTATTGCCTAAAGCTTAGTTTCATTGGCTAATGGCTATGGCTTGGAACTATTGCCTAAATCATGGTTTAATTAGCAGAAGTAAAGTTGTATTTTCTAAAAGCTTGGCTCCATTGGCTAGAGCTGGGCTACATTAGAATGGTCTAACAGTAGTCTACCACAACAGCTTAGAACCTGTAACATTTAAGTGATAATGCTCGAGAAGCCGGTGTTTGGAGGATATATTGGCACGGGTGTTGTTAGACCCAAGACGAAGTCTCATACTGATGTTCTGTGACTTGATGGATGGAGAACAGGAAACAGGGTGAAGAGGGCGGCACCAGGCAGCCAACACATTCTGCCAATCGAACTGAGGTGCTTCATATGCACCACATGTTGGGCTCAGATTCAGCACGCAGTGTAAGTGTGTGTGTTGTCTGATGCACCACCACGCTGTGTGTGAGTTGTTCTCAGATTCACCACGCAGTGTGAGCGTGTTTTGCAATGCAACGTGTGTGTTGTGTCTTAGTTTGTGTTGGATACAGTACGTCTGTTTTCTGCCTGTTCAGTGGCAGGGAGTGTGACTTCCCTCTGTGGAAAATGGGATCTGAGCAGTTATGCCGCTGTGTACACATTCTTCAAAATGGAATTCAAGCACTGTGTTTTCTCTCTGCGGGCTCGCAGTGTTGCAATTGTTCTGCCCTTACACAGAGAACGCTTTCATTAAAGGCTCAGTGAAATCAAAATGAAGTTTTCCTTGTATCATATTGTACTACAACTTTCTAATCAGCAGGTTTGCAAGGGCGGGAGTTTCAACTTTCCATCGTGACATCACCATGCGGCAAATTGGTTAATAGACCAATAGAGAGAAATAGTAATGGCGTCTTTTTGTAGGCACTAACTCCGCCATGGTTCGTTGGACAAAGCCTATGGCGAAAATGAATGGCATTTTTGTAGGGTTTTTGGATAAACTCTGAAAATAAGGTCTGTTGTAAACACAGGCTTAGGAGATCTTATGTGTTTTGTTCTATGAGATATTCTTCAGTTCAATTATTCAGAATTCACAAAAAGTGATGTTATGTAATAAAAAAAAAGTACATAATTCATAAAGCTCATGTTAACTGACTGCTATTATCTCATAGAACAAAACATATAAGACATCCTAATCATGTGTTAACCTCAGACCATATTTTCGGTGTTAATTCCAATACCCTATTCTTTCCCCATTCATTTTTTCCCATAGGGGTGGCTGAACAAACCAGAGCTAACTCGTTTCTGGATTTTAGGACATCAAACTGACGAGCTGTATAACAAATAGAGTTCCAAACCTCTCTGCCAATAACAGCTACTTTCAGTTTACCCTTCTCCACTCAGACCACTTCCAGACAGTTCTTAGCAAAATGTTTGAGAAAGTTTTTCGCTAAAAAGCTATTTTTGACAGTTTTTATGGTAATCTATTACAGTAAAGTACTTAATTGTTACCCAGAAATGATTTAATATTGATATAAATATTACCTCATTGGGCCTTTAAAGTCTTCACGTGCCTTTTCCCCCCCTCCTCTGCTGTGCACGCACGCACGCAAATATGCATGCACACACTTTTTCCTTTTTAGAACCGGTCAAATGTCCTCACTTGTCTGAATTCTCCTTGGTTTACTATTCTTGTAAAGACTTCTGGTTCTCACAAGTATAGTAAAACAAACAAAAAACAACACACATACAGGGGGTGTTTACCCATGTCATGTTCCCTGTGCAGCTCTCAGGATTACTACAATCCATGACCTTCAAATTGAACCTTCCCACCACCACTCACATACAACCTCATATTTTCTTCTGTTCCCTTTCTTCCCTTCACCTTGCTTTTTATATTAATAAAAAGTAGAAGCCACAGAGAAACGTTTGTAGTTTTGTGCCGGCCTTATCTTTCTTCCTTCACGGTCAAATTCAGATTTTCTTATCAACGTTAGGCGTTTCCAGACATTGTAAGATCTACAGTAGGATTGTTTCTCCTCTTCCATATCATCCTTAAATGATAATGTCAGGAGCACGCGTACACCAGCAACCAGACAGGCACGGCATGCCAGATGGAAACAGCAAATGTCTGAGTAAACTTTCCAAATGTTGATAAAACCAAATATGCTAGACAAGGTGGGATCTTTCTGTGTCTGTAAAATGCATTATGCGAGATTGCAGTGGAAATGCCTTTATGCGCAAATATTGATATAATAACCATCATATCGAAGTAAATGTGGGAGTCACTCGATGATATGTTGTGTGGTCCTCCCACTACGACTTGGGAAAGCATGCCGTTTATTAGGCTACAGATGAAATAAATTATGATGGGTAGTGAAAGTGCAAGGTGATGAGCTTGATGCTCCTTTCCAATACATATCGAGGGTCTTATTCTGGTGACATGATCGATCGATCCTTGGCTGCCGTTTGACAAATAAACATAATATTGCTCTTTTGTCCATAATAATCTCACAATGAAGGCTATACCCAAACTGTATCTGCAAGCTGTTGGCTAGAGCGCAACGTTTCAAGACAAGAGTGGGCACATTCTCTATATAGCCATCAGTAGAGTTGAAAATGGAAACCCATTTAACTTTGTATTTTTTATTCGGTAAATGGGAATTTAATGGCAAAAGTTATGTGCACCACGTCTTCACGCAAAGCCTTT
This sequence comes from Salmo trutta, assembly GCF_901001165.1. Taxonomy (NCBI): domain Eukaryota; kingdom Metazoa; phylum Chordata; class Actinopteri; order Salmoniformes; family Salmonidae; genus Salmo; species Salmo trutta. The sequence goes on along the minus strand of NC_042983.1, from coordinate 5,271,798 downwards.
TATCCGCAAGAAGTCAATTTGATGGAATTTTAAAACATTTGTTATTTAACTAGGCAAGCCAGTTAAAGAACAAATTATTATTTACAATGGCGGTCTACCAAAAGGCAGTTCGTTCCAGTTACTAGCTGCAGCGAGCTGAAAAGAGGAGCGACCCATATGCTTTGGGGATCTTGAACAGACTGTGACCGGCAGAACGGGTGTTGTAGAGGATGAGGGCTGCAGTAGGTAGATAGGTGGGAGTGAGGCCTAAACATGCTGACTCCGCCGCTCGCATCGCGTGTGCGATACATTTGAACATGCATGTTATTCAAATATTGCACCCACACTGCTCGCGCACGCCAACGAGCGTTGCCAAGTGCTAAAATAGAAGTTCTATTTGTGACGCTGATCGTGGTGCACGTGTCCTGCCTCTCCTGTCTCCTCATTGGTTTATAGAAACAGATACCCACGTGCCATCTCCTCATACTATGAAAGTTTAGATGCCAATCACCATATGAAGTCCAAAAAAGAAAAAGCCTGGAAGGAGGAGAGATGACGAGAAACATTTCAGTTGACCGTTTTATGTTGGATTAATTGTCAGAGTAGAGGACCTTGTGCATTTCAGGTAAGTTAAAATAACAACAACGTTTATATCCCAGGACAAATTAGCTAGCAACTGCAAGCTAGCTAGCTAAATTGCCATAAATGTTTAATGCTTTTCGACCTGTCCCCAAATGACTATAATTGGTTCAGAGTTTGTTTTGATATTTCAAGCTGCATGTCGTGATCGTGTTTGGTGTGGGGGGGACAAAATCAATTTGTGCGCATCCAGAGTGTTTTATAAATAAGCATCAACCAGTGGGTCTTGCGACGGGTATACAGAGATGACCAGTTTACAGAGGAGTATAGAGTGCAGTGAAGGTGTCCAATAAGGAGCAAAAGTGGCTGGAAAAAGCGCATATTGTTTTTACATATCTGGTTGGAAAATTGTTTTTAATTGTTTTTAATGCGGATTATAGAATATTCACGTTAAATTCCATAGCCAATTGGTCGGAAACCTAGCTAGTGACAATTTGCAAAGCCCCTATTCTAACAAGAATATGTTTAAGGGGGAAAAAATACACCTTTTAAGTGCAACTCATTTAGGAGGTATCTCAAGGCTAATGTTACTACCAGGGCTGACAAAGAAAAAAATGGGGGATACAAGTTTTGGGATATTTTCATCAGGGGACAGATCAAACAACCAAAAATAAATGAGCAATTCAATAAGAGTAGAACAGACTCTGGGGTCAGTGTTGATGATGGGTTGTACCTGAGGAATGGCCCATCTCATTCTACTACACCTCACTGGTCACAGGGAAATACTGACCCCAAAGGTCAAAGTTTTCTGGTCTTACCACAAATCAAGAGTAATTTCAATTGTCAAAACTAACACCAAGTAAATACTAGTTCAATCATCTGGTGACGCAAACTCATTGGTGGAAGTTTGAAAAGACAGAGGATCTTCTTTCAGAAAAGTTACTTACATTATGATCATAAAGTAATTGAAGTGATATTTACTCAATCCCTTTAGGCTGTAATACGATGAATGATTTGATCGGAGACCTCATGCCCTAGATCAGCTGGATACAACAAGAAAGGATGAGAGAGAATTCAGGATGACTTCAGTTCTGGAGGAAGAGAGAAAGAGTATGAAAAATGACAGTGAGACGGGTGCGTTCAGTTCAATTCAACGTTTGCTATGTTGCTTGCAGGTTTTTACTGAACAACACTTTTCCCCAAAACGGCGTGCACTTTTCTTCTCCCCCAGGCCACCAATCACACCGTTCTTCGGTGGTCGTTCAGTACAATACTGTTTCTGTTGAATTAAACGTTGAACACCAGTCTGTTGTACCGAATGCACCCCTGGACTGCCCTCAGAGAGAGAAAGAATCAGAATGTCTTGCCTGGTTGGTTCAGTGGACCTGTAGGATCCAGCACCTACTGTACCTGCCTGTCTGTCAGCCTGCCGGTCTGTCTGTAACTAACCAAACCGTCTCACACAGGGAAAACCGTGACTAGTCCTGTTCAAATACGGTTTGAAATGCATCCTTTCCCATACAGTACAGGCAAACCCAGTCCTTAGACTACAGGAAGAGGAGAGCCCAACACACGCCTGCACTTCAATGACAGTGGCGTGTAACTAGAGCATACAGTATAGAATCAGCCCTGTCCGTGCTTATAACCATGACATTCCATTGCTGTTTTGGTTAGTAATTATTGCCGTATTTCATTGTAGAGCCTCTAGCCCTGCTCAATCCGCCTTAGCTAACCCTTTAGTTCCACCTCCCACACATGCGGTGACCTCACCTGGTTTAAATTATGTTTCTAGAGACAATATCTCTATCATCACTCAATGCATAGGTTTACCTCCACTGTACTCACATCCTACCATACCTTTCTTTGTCTGTACATTATGAATGAATCTATTCTCCGTGCCCAGAAACCTGCTCCTTTTACTCTCTGTTCCGAACGTACTAGACGACCACTTCTTATAGCCTTTAGCCATACCCTTATCCTACTCCTCCTCTGGTGATGTAGAGGTTAACCCAGGCCCTGCAGTGCCTAGCTCCACTCCCATTCCCCAAGTGGCTCTCATTTGTTGACTTCTGTAACCGTAAAAGCCTTGGTTTCATGCATGTTAACATTAGAAGCCTCTTCCCTAAGTTTGTTTTATTCACTGCTTTAGCACACTCTGCCAACCCGGATGTCCTAGCCGTTTCTGAATCCTGGCTTAGGAAAACCACCAAAAACCCTGAAATTTCCATCCCTAACTATAACATTTTCCGGCGAGAGAACTGTCAAAGGGGGCGGAGTTGCAATCTACTGCAGAGATAGTAAGACAGAACTCTGCAGGCGATCCAATTCTGTGCCCAAACAATTTGAGCTTCCACTTTTAAAAATCCACCTGTCCAGAAACAAGTCTCTCACCGTTGCCACTTGCTATAGACCACCTTCTGCCCCCAGCTGTGCCCTGGACACCATATGTGAATTGATTGCCCCCCATCTATCTTCAGAGCTCGTGCTGTTAGGTGACCTAAACTGGGACATGCTTAACACCCCGGCCATCCTACAATCTAAGCTTGATGCCCTCAATCTCACACAAATTATCAATGAACCTACCAGGTACAACCCCAAATCCGTAAACACGGGCACCCTCATAGATATCATCCTAACCAACCTGCCCTCCAAATACACCTCTGCTGTCTTCAACCAGAATCTCAGCGATCACTGCCTCATTGCCTGCGTCCGTAATGGGTCTGAGGTCAAGTGACCACCCCTCATCACTGTCAAACGCTCCCAAAAACACTTCTGCGAGCAGGCCTTTCTAATCGACCTGGCTCGGGTATCCTGGAAGGATATTGACCTCATTCCGTCAGTAGAGGATGCCTGGCTATTCTTTAAAAGTGCTTTCCTCACCATCTTAAATAAGCATGCCCCATTCAAAAAATGTTTAACCAGGAACAGATATAGCCCTTGGTTCACTCCTGACCTGACTGCCCTTGACCAGCACAAAAACATCCTGTGGCGTACTGCATTAGCATCAAATAGCCCCCACGATATGCAACTTTTCAGGGAAGATAGGAACCAATATAGTCATGGCCAAAAGTTTTGAGAATGACACAAATATTAAGGTCTGGCAGCAATATCCTTGCCTGTGAAGCCCTTTTTGTGCAAAGCAGTGATGACGGCACGTGTTTCCTTGCAGGTAACCATGATTGACAGAGGAAGAACAATGATTCCAAGCACCATCCTCCTTTTGAAGCTTCCAGTCTGTTATTCGAAACTCAATCAGCATGACAGAGTGATCTCCAGCCTTGTCCTCGTCAACACTCACACCTGTGTTAACTAGAGAATCACTGACATGATATCAGCTGGTCCTTTTGTGGCAGGGCTGAAATGCAGTGGAAATGTTTTTTTGGGATTCAGTTCATTTGCATGGCAAAGAGGGACTTGGCAATTAATTGCAATTCATCTGATCACTCTTCATAACATTCTGGAGTTATATGCAGATTGCCATCATACAAACTAAGGCAGCAGACTTTGAAAATTAATATTTGTCATTCTCAAAACTTTTGGCCACGACTGTACACAGGCAGTTAGAAAAAGCTAGCCTTTTTTTCCTAACAGAAATGTACATCCTGTAGCACAAACTCCAAAAAGTTCTGGGACACTGTAAAGTCCATGGAGAATAAGAGCACCTCCTCCCAGCAGCCCACTGCACTAAGGCTAGGAAACACTGTCACCACCGATAAATCCATGATAATTGAGAATTTCAATAAGCATTTTTCTACGGCTGGCCAAGCTTTCCACCTGGCTACCCCTACCCCGGTCAACAGCCCTGCACCCCCCACAGAAACTTGCCCAAGGCTCCCCCATTTCTCTTTCACCCAAATCCAGATAGCTGATGTTCTGAAAGAGCTGCAAAATCTGGACCCCTACAAATCAGCCGGGCTAGACAATCTGGACCGTCTCTTTATAAAATTATCCGCCGAAATTGTTGCAAACCTTATTACTAGCCTGTTCAACCTCTTATGTATCGTCTGAGATCCCCAAAGATTGGAAAGTTGCCGCTGTCATCCCCCTCTTCAAAGGGGGAGACACTCTAGACCCAAACTGCTACAGACCTATATCTATCCTACCCTGCCTTTCTAAGGTCTTCGAAAGCCAAGTTAACAAATAGCTCACCGACCATTTCGAATCCCACCGTACCTTCTCCGCTATGCAATCTGGTTTCCGAGCTGGTCATGGGTGCACCTCAGCCACGCTCAAGGTCCTAAACGATATCATAACCGCCATCGATAAGAGACAATACTGTGCAGCTGTATTCATCGACCTGGCAAAGGCTTTTGACTCTGTCAATCACCACATGCTTATCGGCAGACTCAACAGCCTTGGTTTCTCAAATGACTGCCTCACCTGGTTCACCAACTACTTCTCAGACAGAGTTCAGTGTGTCAAATCGGAGGGCCTGTTGTCCGGACCTCTGGCAGTCTCTATGGTGGTGCCACAGGGTTCAATTCTCGGGCCGACTCTTTTCTCTGTATACATCAATGTCATCGCTCTTGCTGCTGGTGATTCTCTGATCCACCTCTACGCAGACGACACCATTTTGTATACTTCTGGCCCTTCCTTGGACACTGTGTTAACTAACCTCGAGACGAGCTTCAATGCCATTCAACTCTCCTTCCGTGGCCTCCAACTGCTCTTAAATGCAAGTAAAACTAGATGCATGCTCTTCAACCGATCGCTGCCCACACCTGCCCGCACGTCCAGCATCACTACTCTGGAGGGTTCTGACTTAGAATATGTGGACAACTACAAATACCTAGGTGTCTGGTTAGACTGTAAACTCTCCTTCCAGACTCACATTAAGCATCTCCAATCCAAAATTAAATCTAGAATCGGCTTCCTATTTCGCAACAAAGCACCCTTCACTCACGCTGCCAAACATACCCTCGTAAAACTGACTATCCTACCGATCCTTGACTTCGGCGATGTCATTTACAAAATAGCCTCCAACACTCTACTCAGCAAATTGAATGCAGTCCATCACAGTGCCATCCGTTTTGTCACCAAAGCCCCATATACTACCCACCACTACGACCTGCATGCTCTCGTTGGCTGACCCTTGCTTCATATCGGTCGCCAAACCCACTGGCTCCAGGTCATCTGTAAGTCTTTGCTAGGTAAAGCCCCGCCTTATCTCAGCTCACTGGTGACCATAGCAGCACCCACCCGTAGCACGCGCTCCAGCAGGTATTTCTCACTGGTCATCCCCAAAGCCAATTCTTCCTTTGGCCGCCTTTCCTTCCAGTTCTCTGCTGCCAATGACTGGAAGGAAATGCAAAAATCAGACGCTGGAGACTCATATCTCCCTCACTAACTTTAAGCACCAGCTGTCAGAGCAGCTCACAGATCACTGCACCCGTACATAACCCATCTGTAAATAGCCCATCCAACTACCTCATCCCCGTTCTGTTATTTTATTTATTTTGCTCCTTCGCACCCCAGTATCTCTACTTGCACACTCATCTTCTGCACATCTATCACTTGTGGTTTATTTCTTTACTATCAAATTAGGAGAGACAAACTTATCACACAAGTCAGAGTTATACTTAAACTAAATCTTTAATAATAAGAGTTTTGCATTAGCAATGACTTTCAACAATTCTCCATTTTTAATGATCCGTTGAGAGTGATAAAACAAAAGTACAAAGGTCTTTTATAACCAAGATACACCCCTTTCAACCTACATGACGAACAACAGATACATAGAATGGTCACAAGGTTAAGATGTGTATGAAAGATACCTATAATACATAGCAGACAGCATCTGCTGTGTCAACAGTTTATTGTATAGACCAGTGTCTGGCCCTCCTACTCCAAACTTGAACCATCTCTCCCTGGTACGGTATAGAACAGAAACATTAACTCATGTTCTCTGGAATGCTCTTTAGGTTTTATCACCCAAAGACATCGTAAATCTCCTCTGTCAGTGTTATCTCAGAGGCCCATCCTCAGTAGAACACAATAGTTAACAGAACACTCTATTCTGTCCAATAAAACCATTATAATGCAATACAAGCATTATAACATAATATTGCAATTTCCCTGACACACTCCAGTGTTTAATTGCTATATTGAAATTATTTCACCACTATGGCCTATTTATTGCCTTACCTCCCTTATCCTACCTCATTTGCACACACTATATTTAGACCTTTTCTATTGTATTATTGACTGCATGTGTGTTTATTCCATGTGTAACTCTGTGTTGTTGTTTGTGTCGCACTGCTTTGCTTTATCTTGGCCAGGTCGCAGTTGTAAATGTAAACTTGTTCTCAACTAGCCTACCTGGTTAAATAAAGGTGAATTTAAAAAAATATATGTTTTTAACTCTGGTGCTGGTAAAACCATAGAAGTCTCTAGAGGGTTCCCTGTCACTATATCCATTACCTGACAGCCCTGCACAGGGACAGAATGTTCCTTCACTAACATGTGCATAGTACTCACACACACACACATTTTTCATCTTTCTATCTGTGTGGTCGATGGTAATTTAATTGAGTGTGTTGGTATAAGAGAGATGTAGGAGCCACTTCCACAGTAGTGACCAACTTGGCATTTAAAAACCATTAGTCCCATAAGCCACAGCTTGACGCTTTCATTGCAGAAGTAACTCCACCTTTGTGACTGTAATTGTAGGTGAGGATGTGTGTGTCACCATGTACATTTTAAATCCCACTAGCACACGCGCAAGTATACCTTTGAGAGACAGATGCAATATGACTGGTAGGATAGAGCAGAGACATGGAGAAATCCTGATACTAATTACACCTTTCACATAGCATTAGAGAAGAGTCTGATCACAATCAATAAGCACGCACACACACATACAGTTGTAGATATAACCCTTCCACCGGGCATTTGCATGTTAATAGGAAATCAGCTGAACTGATGAAATAGGATGGAGGCAGAGAGCAGAGTAATCACTCAGCTGTACATGGAAACTAAAAACCAGACAGTCTACAGGATAGAATGACTGAATTGCAATGAGAGAAAGCTGTTCAAATTCAGTTTAGAATAACATGCCAGTGCAGTGACTAGGCACAGTGCCATCAAAGTATTCACACCCCTTGACTTTTTCTACATTTTGTTTTGTTACAGCCTGAATTTCAAATGAATTATATTGAGATTTTTTACCGCTGGCCTACACACAACACCCCGTAATATCAAAGTGGAATTAACTTTTAGAAATGTTTACAAACTAATTAAAAATGAAAAGAATGTCTTGAGAATTTCAAACCTACTGGCAGATACAGTAGGTAAAAAAAGCAGACATTGAACATCCCTTTGAGCATGGTGAAGTTCTAGATTACACTTTGGATGGTGTTTCAGTACAGTCACTACAAAGACACAGGCGTCCTTCCTAACTCAGTTGCCGGAGAGGAATGAAACTGATCAGGGATTTCACCAAGAGGCCAATGGTGACTTTAAATCAGTTACAGAGTTTAATGGCTGTGATAGAAAAATGAGGACGGATCAACAACATTGTAGTTATTCCACAATACTAACCTAATTGACAGAGTGAAAAGAAGGAAGCCTGTACAGAACAAAAATATTCCAAAACATGCATCCTGTTTGCAACAAGGCAGTAAAGTAATACTGCAAAGAATTTGGCAAAGCATTTACATTTTTGTCCTGAATACAAACTTATGTTTGGGGCAAATCCAATACAACACATTACGGAGTACCACTCTCCATATTTTCAAGCATAGTGGTGGCTGCATCATGTTATGGGTATGGGTGTAATCGTTAAGGACTGGGGAGGTTTTCAAGATAAAAAAATAAATGGCGCTAAGCACAGGCAAAATCCTAGAGGAAAACCTGGTTCAGTCTGCTTTCCACCAGACACTGGGAAATTAATTAACCTTTTAGCATGGCAATAACCTAAAACACATGGCCAAATCTACACGGGAGTTGCTTACCAAGAAGACAGTGAATGTTCCTGAGTGGCCGAGTTACAGTTTTGACTTAAATCTACGGCAAGACCTGAAAATGGTTGGCTAAGCAATTATTAACCAATTTGACAGAGCTTGAAGAATTTTGAAAGGAATACATGGGCAACTGTTGCACAATCCAGGTGTGGAAAGCTTAGAGACATACCCAGAAAGACTACAACTGTAATCGCTGCTAAAGGTGTCTACAAAGTATGGACTCAAATAACATGTTTTCACTTCATCATTATGGTGTTTTGTGTGTAGATGGGTAAAAACAACAATTGAATCCATTTTGAATTCCGGCTGTAACACAATGTTAAATATGAATACTTTCTGAAGGCACTGTAGTTACTCAAATACACCATGAAGCTGATATCTGTTAAAATGACATGCAGCATTGTTCCTGAGATAAATATCCAGCTCCAGTTCATAAAATGGCAAGTGTTACATACATTGGCGACTCAATAGGGATATGGTAAATAGGAAACACTGTCACAGACTACTGCAGCAGCTACACTATAATAATGAGTGTGTGATAAACCAGCGGTGCTTATGGAGATGAATGCAGGACCACCTCACCATTCAGCAGCAGGCAAGCTGTGTGAAGTGAATGCCAGTAAACCTCCATACATTGATTAAAAGCGTAGCAGGCGGAGGCTGATCCTATTACAGTACAGCTGTAGATGGGAGAGGGATAGGCACCCACAGCCATTCAGCTAATTCCCACAGTAGGCCTGATCCAGTTCTAAGGAAGTTAAGATTTACAGTTAATCCTCCCCATTCATGGTTTCCCAAGATCATTAACCACATACACTGTTCAGTACCTGCAGCCATCTTATCTGGGGCCTACTGGTGCATCTATAATGAGAAATACTGGGAGAGCTGTTTAGCCCATATGCTGCTATGAAACAATTGGCACTGTCTGGGGTGACTATGTGGTATTAGGACTAGTAATACGGGAGGTAAATGCATAGCGGTGCCATTAAATTACCACGAAGCACAGGGAAGTATGTTCATTTCAAGGAAAAACTATTAAACTAAAGTGTGAGAGCAACAGGTAAATTCATAGTTGACTTAAAATGTCCTCCGCTCCATCTCACTCAGTTCGGGGCAAGTTTTTCAAGTTACACCAGTTGAGGACGGTCTCAGTCATTTCTGCATGGATGCCTCTCCTCCAAATGTGTCTGGGCCACCGTCTTTTCCCCTGGGACTTCTATTTCAGGGACTGGCGAGTGATGTTGGTGGACCGTTTTCCGAATGGTGTGTCTAATCCAACTGCATATCTCCGATGGGAAAGACTGGGATATCAGGTGCTTCAACGTCAGAGGGCCTTAAGGTTTGGGTAGTGGCCGAAGAGAACTCTGAACATACATTACATGATCTGAAGGAAAACACTAATTTCAAAAAGACTTAACAGGCCTGCGGGGGTTTCTGTGGTAAAACATTAAAAAGAGGAGCATAAAGGTTAATCGAAAAATAAGTACGTAAACATTTCAGCCATGTACTGCATTTTATTGAAGCTGTTGAAAAAAAGAACAAGGTCTTTCTATTAGAATTTGTTGACTGAAAACAAGCTAAAGACATATTTTCTACTGCTGTTGTGTTGTTCAATGTCACCATTGCTCCCATCATTCTAAAACCAGTACAGGAATCAGCTAATATATATATATATTAAAAAAAGCAATATTGGTTAAGAATGAGAAAGGATATTTGAGTTAAGGTAAGGCTGAAAGCATAAGGCCTTTGTTTTGCTTGACTGCTACTGAACTCAATCACAGTGTCTATGGAACTAGGGGAAGAGAATTGGATAACACTTTATTTTCCAGTCCAGTTTCCACTGTATTTACTAGGATTATTATGTGGTAACAATGGCTACTTTCTGGTACTTATTTCAAATAATTCAACACAATTTGCATCTGGCTGGTACCAAGTGGTAGTGTTGCTTGTTTGAATGAATATCAAAGAAAAGTAATTCCTAGCTTATTGTATAATTACAATGTTTATGTCAAAACCTGGACATTTCTGTAGCATTAAATGAAGTGCAACCGATTCTCTAGTCCACTGTCATCAATGGGAAAAACTGTTTCTGTCCAAAACATCACTCAAATCATGCTTCAGTTATGTATGTCCTCAATATGATTATATGGCATTTCATACACAACAGGGAGTAGGATCAAGTTGCCCCAAGATGCTGATCAGAGGTCAGTTTTGCTTTTCCACCCCTAATGGGTAGGTAGGATTAGAGTGGGGTTAGCTGATCCTAGATTTGTGCCTAAGAATAACTTCCATCCTGCTTCAATGTCCCGAGTTCTTCTACCGTCATGCCACAACCATGACATTTCAGAAAGAAAATAAAACAAACGGAGGAAAAAAGTGTGCTTTGACACACCTTGTGACACACCGTAAAATAGCAGCAGCATTCATATAGAAATGTGGTTCAACACTTTTACAAATCACTTGTTAAAAATCGCTTTAATCTCGCAGTCGATTAATGGAATTCATAGTCCGATGATATGAAAATATACACGCCCCAAAAACAGTGTCTGCATCTCTCAATAGTCCTGTGAACTTGATGATCTCAGGGTGTGAGAAACAATACAGAACAAAGAACCATGAAGAGAAATAAACTAACTAAACTAAAAAGTTAAATATCTTCATGCAGAGTCATCCATACTTTACATAGATACATACATACAAAGTACACTTTTGCTCGCTATTTGCCTTTAAGAATAGATCTGTAAACACTGTTTGGGTCTTTCGGTCAGTGAAGCTATATTCCCATCACGCCACACACGCTTTCCCAATAAAAAAAAATAAAAAAAAGTCCAAGGCCAAGTCCTGCCTCTTCAGAAGGTTGTCTTTGCGTCGTATTGTTATATTCCCTCAACCCCCCGTCTCTTAACATCCCTCTTAAGTATTTACCCCATGTTAAAACTAGAGAAGCAGAATAACTGTTAGAATGGAAGCTCTATTCAAGTTTGTGTGTGTGTTTTAAAAAAAAAAAGTGGTTTGTGGGTAAAGGAAGGTTCTAGGTAGGCTGTAGATAGGGTATGGTTTGGTAGAGAAGAGGGGGGTTGTGGGTAAAGGACAAGTGAATTATGGGTTATGATAGTAAAAGTAGACATGGGTAGTAGAGGTACATGTTGCAGTCCTTTCTCTCTTCTGTGCCCAATAGGGGGTCGAGGATAGGAAAGGTAGGCTACGGATAAGGTACAGCGGAGATGGTTAGTAGGGGGCAGAGGTTGAGGTTTTTTCTCTCCTGTGCTCAAAGGCCTATCAGGAGAGATGGATAGTATAGGTCTGGAGATGGATACATTGAGGGTACAGGAGGGAAAGGGTAGAGATAGGTAGATGCTCTCCTCTCTCCATCTCTCTCAGAGGCCCTGTAGGAACTCCTGGAGCTGCCTGACGATCTCTGTGTCCACCGTCTCCATCAGAGCCCCGAAGCCCTGGTCCCCCATCAGAGCCTGCTGGGCCTTCAGCTTCTCATACACATACTGCTGTAAGGAGACACTGTGCACCGGATCCTCCAGGGCCAACTATAGGAACACACAGAGAGAGAGAGGCAGTTAGCAGGACGCCTAAGACAGATTCTCATAGATCTACTGCTGTAAGGTCATACATCTAGCTGGACACTCCTCTAGCTGTAGGAGGTATAGAGAAATGTAGGAAGTCAGCAAGACACGTAACACAAATAGAGAATGCAGCAACACGTACTGTGCACTGTGTGATCGAAGACTAGCTACAAGAGACCGAACAGGGAGTGAGTGTGTGTTTGTGTCCTAACCTGGTTGCAGATGAGAAATAGTTGTGGGAGTGTGCTTCATCAGATAATCACACTAATTAGTCTACAGGGGAAACTGAGCCAGAGAGAAATGCCACTGTGAGCTTCTTCTGAGAGGCAGGTAATGACATTCTTGACTCCTAAGCCAATCAGTGAAGTTATACTCTGTATGGTAATTCCCTGTCATTACTGTGTAATCAAACCACCAGGGTTGAGCATGGACTTAATGGAGAGAATGTCATCAACGTTACAATCCTAATCAGAGTGCCCTAATGTGACACGTGTGTTAGGGTTCACACTCAATGATTTCCCAGAAGGGACAGTGAAAAGCAATGCTGAGGTAAATCACGATCTATATATCACGCATGTAGTGAAGTGAAATTATGAGCAAGGGACCTGTAATTAAAAATATGTTTCTGGTGTGTGTGTTGTGGTTGAGTGAAACTGTAGCCAATTACGGAAGCTTACACATGCAGGTGCATATTGAGTGTGGTTCCACACTGCGCAGGAATAGAAAAGCACTAAACACAGATGTGTGTTTGCTCAGCATACTAGGCACAACAGAGAGAACATATGATGAAGAGAAAAAAGGAGAGGGACAGAGAGAGTGCCAGCTAAAGAGCAAGGGGCGGAGAGAGAGAAAGCCGTGGGGCTTGAGAGTAATGTAAAAAAAAAAAGGCCACAGATTAGGGGATTGGGATTTGGGGGAACTATACGACCCCCTGCTGTGTCCACCGGCTGAGGTATAAAACCTGACACGGCGCTAAAATAATCAAACAAACACAGGGGTATTGCGATCCTCTGGAGAGAGAGGAACAGGAGAAACGGACTACTGTAACTGTTTAACACTGGGTTTCTAAGAACATATGAGAGCAGAGAGAGTAAGGCCGGGACGATACCAGTATCGCGATACTCGTTAGTATCATGGTAAGGAAACAAAACAGATTTAGCTTCTTTAGGAAAACAGCCCTAATGTTGGAAACAAACATCATTATGTTGTCATCCAGAGTCACATGTATTTATTTTCCAGGCTTAAGCACACAATATTTTAAACACACAATATTTTAAAAGGACCAAAGAGTTTTGTCTGCTTTGTGTTTGAATTTTTACCATGGAAGAAATATTGAGCTACTGGTATCGAGAGAGAGTTAAAAGCACTCTCATACAGCATACATTGAATGTGTCTGCGGCTGCCTTTACCAAAACAAACAAAGCGGAAGCGCCCTGTCAGTTCTTCCTGTGAACTGCATTGTTACAGGCAGTAGCAGCAGCATACAAGACTTTTGGCGCTCCGGTACCACTTGCTGTGCAGTAGCAGAGAACAGTCTATAACTAGGGTGGCTGGAGTCTGACAATTTCTTTGACACTGCCTGGTATAGAGGTCCTGGATGGCAGGAAGCTTAGCCCCAGTGCTGTACTGGGCCGTACGTACTACCCACTGTAGTGTCTTGCGGTTGGAGGCCGAGCAGTTCCCACACCAGGCAGTGATGCAACCAGTCAGAATGCTCTTGATGGTGTAGCTGTAGAACTTTTTGAGGATCTGAAGACCCATGCCAAATCTTTTCAGTCTCCTGAGGGGGAATAGGCTTTATCATGCCCTCTTCACAACTGTCTTGGTCTGTTTGGATCATGATAGTTTGTTGATGTGGACACCAATAAACTTGAAGCTCTCAACCTGCACCACTACAGCCCCGTCGATGAGAGTGGGGGCGTGCTCAGTCCTCCTTTTCCTGTAGTCCACAATCATCTCCTTTGTCTTGATCACGTTGAGGGAGAGGTTGTTATCCTGGCACCACACGGCCAGGTCTCTGACCTCCACCCTATAGGCTGTCTCATCGATATCGGTGATCAGGCCTACCACTGTTGTGTCGCCGGCAAACTTAATGATGGTGTTGGAGTCGTCCCTGACCATGCAGTCATGGCTGAACAGGGAGTACAGAAGGGGACTGAGCACACAGCCCTGAGGGGCTCCCGTGTTGAGGATCAGCGTGGCAGATGTGTTGTTACCAACTCTTACCACCTTGGGGCGGCCCGTCAGGAAGTCCAGGATCCAGTTGCAGAGGGAGGTGTTTAGTCCCAGGGTCCTTAGCTTGGTGATGAGCTTTGAGGGCACTATGGTGTTGAACGCTGAGCTGTAGTAAATTAATAGCATTCTCACATAAGTGTTCCTTTTGTCCAGGTGGGAAAGGGCAGTGTGGAGTGCAATAGAGATGGCATCATCTGTGGATCTGTTGGGGCGGTATGCAAATTGGAGTGGGTCTAGGGTTTCTGGGATAATGGTGTTGATGTGAGCCATGACCAGCCTTTCAAAGCACTTCATGGCTACAAACGTGAGTGCTTACGGGCCAGTAGTCATTTAGGCAGGTTACCTTAGTGTTCTTGGGCACAGGGACTATGGCGGTCTGCTTGAAACATGTTGGTATTACAGACTCAGTCAGGGACAGCTTGCCAGTTGGTCAGCGCATGCTCTGACTACACACCCTGGTAATTAGTCTGGCTCCGCAGCCTTGTGAATGTTGACCTGTTTAAAAGTCTTACTCACATTGGCCACGGAGAGCGTGATCACACAGTCGTCTGGAACAGCTGATGCTCTCATGCATGCTTCAGTGTTGCTTGCCTCGAAGCGAGCAAAGAAGTAATTCAGCTAGTTTGATAGGCTCGTGTCACTGGGCAGCTCGCTGCTGTGCTTCCCTTTGTAGTCTGTAATAGTTTGCAAAGCCCTACCACATCCGACGAGCATCGGAGCTGGTGTAGTACGATTCAATCTTAGTCCTGTTTTGACACTTTGCCTGTTTGATGGTTCGTCTGAGGGCATAGCAGGATTACTTATAAGTGTCCAGGTTAGAGACCCGCTCCTTGAAAGCGGCAGCTATAGCCTTTAGCTCGGTGCAGATGTTGCCTGTAATCCATGGCTTCTGGTTGGGGTTTGTATGTACGGTCACTGTGGGGACGACGTCATCGATGCACTTATTGATGAAGCCAGTGACTGATGTGGTGTACTCGTCAATGCCATCGGAAGAGTCCCGGAACATTTTCCAGGCTGTGCTAGCAAAAGACTGTAGCTCAGCACCTGCGTCATCTGACCACTTCTTTATTGACCGAGTCACTGGTGCATACTGCTTTAGTTTTTGCTTGTAAGAGTACCTCATGATAAGCTGTAGACCACACTATCTACCAAGAGAGTTCTCATTTATATTTTTTGTAGGCGTCTATTTACCACCACAAACCGAAGCTGGCACTAAGACCGAAACTCAACGAGCTGTATAAGGCCATAAGCAAACAAGCAAATGCTCAAACAGAAGCAGAGCTCTTAGCTGCCGGGGACTTTAATGCAAGCAAACTTAAATCCGTTTAACCTCATTTCTACCAGCATGTCATTTGTGCAATAAGAGGAGAAAAAAACTCTAGACCATCTTTACTCCACACACAGAGATGCATACAAAGCTCTCCTTCCATTTGGAAAATTTTACCATAATTCTACCCTCCTCATTCCTGCTCACAATCAAAAACTAAAGCAGGAAGTACTAGTACCACTTGCTCAATATGGAAGTGGTCAGATGACGTGGATACAACACTACAGGACTGTTTTGCTAGCACAGACTGGAATGTCCGGGATTCATCCAATGGCATTGAGGAGTATACCACCTCAGTCACCGGCTTCAACAATAAGTGCATCAACGACTTCGTCCCAACAGTGACCGTACGTACACACATACCCCAACCAGATGCCATGGATTAAAGGCAGGATTCGCACCGAGCTAAAGGCTAAAGCTGCAGCTTTCCTGGATACGGACACTATTCTGGACGTTAATAAGAAATCCCGCTATGCCTTCAGACGAACCATCAAACAGACAATACGTCAATACAAGGCTAAGATTGAATCCTACTACACCAGCTCTGACGCTGGTCAGAAGTGTCAGAGCTTGCAAACTATTAAAGACTACAAAGGGAAACCCACCCGCGATCTGCCCAGTGAGGCGAGCCTTCCAGACGGGTTAAATGCCTTTTATGCTCGCTTTGAGGCAAGCAACACTGAAGCATGCATGAGATTACCAGCTGTTCCGGACGACTGTGTGATCACACTCTCCATAGCGTGATCACAGATGGATTACCAGGACTTGTACTCAGAGCATGCACGGACCAACTGGCAAGTGTCTTCACTGATATCATCAATCTCTCCCTGACTGAGTCTGTAATACCAACATGTTTCAAGCAGACCACCATAGTCCCTGTGCCCAAGAAAGCGAAGGTAACCTGCCTAAATGACTACCGCCCCGTAGCACTCATGTCGGTAGCCATGAAATCCTTTGAAAGGCTGGTCATGGCTCACATCAACACCATCATCCCGGAAACCCTAGACCCACTCCAACTCGCATAACGCCCCAACAGATCCACAGATGACGCAATCTCAACTGCACTCCACACTGCCCTTTGCCACCTGGACAAAAGGAACACCTATATGAGAATGCTGTTCATTGACTAAAGCTCAGTGTTCAACACCAAGTGCCCACAAAGCTCATCACTAAGTTAAGGACCCTGGGACTAAACACCTCCCTCTGCAACTAGATCCTGGACTTCCTGACAGGCTGACCCCAGGTGGTAAGGGTAGGCAACAACACACCTGCCACACTAATCCTCAACACGGGAGCCCCTCAGGGGTGCGTGCTCAGTCCCCTCCTGTACTCCCTATTCACCCACGACTGCGTGGCTAAGCACGACTTCAACACCATCATTAAGTTTGCTGATAACACAACAGTGATAGGCCTGATCACAGAAAATGATGAGACAGCGTATAAGGAAAAGGTCAGAGACCTGGCTGTGTGGTGCCAGGACAACAACCTCTACATGAACAAGACAAAGGAGCTGATTGTGGACTACAGGAAAAGGAGGGCCGAACACGCCCCCAGTCACATCGGCGGGGCTGTAGTGGACCGGGTCGAGAGCTTCAAGTTCCTTGGTGTCCACATCACTAACAAACTATCATGGTCCAAACACACCAAGAAAGTTGTGAAGAGGGCACGACAACACCTTTTCCCACTCAGGAGACTGAAAAGATTTGGCATGGGTCCCCAGATCCTCAAAAGGTTATACAGCTGCACCATGGAGAGCATCCTGACCGGTTGCATCAACGCCTGGTATGGAAAATGCTCGGCATCCCACCGTATGGCGCTACAGAGGGTAGTGTGTACGGCCCAGTAAGTATTTCACGGTAAGGTCTACACCTGTTGTATTCGGCGCATGTGACAAATTAAATTTTAACTTCCTATGACATTACATAAATTCTTCTCAGGGCTGGTTTTTAATTGAATGTTACCAAACACCAGCATGGGATTGTTAATTAATCAGAAACCACTGCAAAGTTATTTTTGGGACTGAGATGTGCCAAACAGCGTGTCCACACGGCCGCCTGAACCATAGAGCTAATTAAAATAGGGGGTGCAAACATGTTTTTGCACCTCCACTGGTTTTTAATTTAAGTATCATAATCCGTTACATAATTTGTACATTTTCACTTATTTTTGAGATAGTCTGTATAAAACAAATGACAATTTCATAAATAGTATAATTGCGTGATATATAATTTTGCAAACCCACTCTCACTGTCGCACCAAGAGATGAATGGTTTTGACCAATAAAGTTTTGCTTCACTACACTCGCCAATGCTGGAAGTGTCTACCCAAAAAATGAAAAGGCACCCGCGAACGAAAATTCAAGGAACTTACGTAATTTGCGGCATGCATGATCATGAGCAATGTCATTGTAGCCTATAATTTCACTTCCCCTGTGAGAACCATGAGCACGGTCTGACTTGGCTTTGCTGTACATCACATCAAAGCCTGCCAGCAGCCTACCTACCAAAGGTTGCACAGTGTCCATTACAACGCAGAAATCAGCCATCTTCCAATAGTTATCCATATTACCAGAGCTTCATCTTATTCTTCTAACTGTTTCTATGGTGTATTCCAGGCTGCAATTTATGGAAGATATCAAAACTTAATGGCAAAAGATAGGCAAGCGGTTTCCATCTGAGGGGAAGTTTTCCCTAAATCAATGCTTATGATAAATTCAGCTCCAGAACCAGCCAGAGAGCCAGCTGCATAATATTTGGAATACAGTGTAGTAAAAAAAAAGTTCCAAAAATAAAATGCCTGGACACTTTAAATCAACGCCTGGAAACTCGCCCGCTACCCTGTGAGAACAAAACTGTTCAGTCAGGGAGAAGAGAAAGGGGTATGACAGAGGAAGGTAAAGGAGAGAAGAGGGGGGGGATAAGATGAAAGGAGAAATGATGGTAAGGGGAGAAAAGAGGTAAGCGGAGAGAAGAGAATGGTTGACAGATCGGCAGGAGCCTAAGGAGCACAGGATTGTTTAGACAGAGAGAATAAGATAGGAGGGTGAGAAGAAGAGAATGAGTGTAAGGGAAAAGAGAGTGAAGAGGTGAGGAGAAAGCTGCTGTCAGAGAAGCATTAACCGGTGGATACGCCACTGTTCAGTCAGGAAGAGCGGGAGAGGAAGGATGTAGAACACAGATGAGTGGAAGGGAGAGATCAGGGAAAGAGATGGAATGTAGGGAAAGGGGAAAATGCTGGCTGTGGGTTGTTGAGTGGTAGTAGCCTAGTGAGAAGAGGGGAGAGGCAGGGGAGAGATGAGAGGAAAAGAGAGATGAAGGGAGACTCATGTAAGGGAAAAAAAGAGGGAAGAGGAGAGGTTACTGGCAGAAGCCTGATGGGTACAGATCTGTTTTATCAGCGAGAAAGGGGAGAGGAGAGAGGACAAAAGAGGGGTAGCTGGTAGAGGCCTGGTGGGCGGAGGGCAATTGTGTCGAAGGCTGATTGCCAACTGGCACTCTATTCACTACTTTTGACCAGAGTAGTGCACTATAAGGATTGGGGTGTCATTTGGAAAGTAACCTAAATATCTACAGTGGGGGGGAAAGTATTTGATCCCCTGCTGATTTTGTACGTTTGCCCACTTACAAATAAATTATCAGTCTATAATTTTAATAGTAGGTTTATTTGAACAGTGAGAGACAGAATAACAACAAAAAAATCCAGAAAAACGCATGTCAAAAAATGTTATAAAATGATTTGCATTTTAATGAGGGAAATAAGTATTTGACCCCTCTGCAAAACATGACTTAGTACTTGGTGGCAAAACCCTTGTTGGCAATCACAGAGGTCAGACGTTTCTTGTAGTTGGCCACCAGGTTTGCGCACATCTCAGGAGGGATTTTGTCCCACTCCTCTTTGCAGATCTTCTCCAAGTCATTATGGTTTCGAGGCTGACGTTTGGCAACTCGAACCTTCAGCTCCCTCCACAGATTTTCTATGGGATTAAGGTCTGGAGACTGGCTAGGCCACTCCAGGACCATAATGTGCTTCTTCTTGAGCCACTCCTTTGTTTCCTTGGCCGTGTGTTTTGGGTCATTGTCATGCTGGAATACCCATCCACGACCCATTTTCAATGCCCTGGCTGAGGGAAGGAGGTTCTCACCCAAGATTTGACGGTACATGGCCCCGTCCATCGTCCCTTTGATGCGGTGAAGTTGTCCTGTCCCCTTAGCAGAGAAACACCCCCAAAGCATAATGTTTCCACCTCCATGTTTGACGGTGGAGATGGTGTTCTTGGGGTCATAGGCAGCATTCCTCCTCCTCCAAACACGGCGAGTTGAGTTGATGTCAAAGAGCTCCATTTTGGTCTCATCTGACCACAACACTTTCACCAGTTGTCCTCTGAGTCATTCAGATGTTCATTGGCAAACTTCAGACGGGCATGTATATGTATTCTTGAGCAGGGGGACCTTCTTGAGCAGCAGGATTTCAGTCCTTCACGGCGTAGTGTGTTACCAATTGTTTTCTTGGTGACTATGGTCCCAGCTGCCTTGAGATCATTGACAAGATCCTCCCGTGTAGTTCTGGGCTGATTCCTCACTGTTCTCATGATCATTGCAACTCCACGAGGTGAGATCTTGCATGGAGTCCCAGGCCGAGGGATATTGACAGTTCTTTTGTTTCTCTTCCATTTGCGAATAATCGCACCAAATGTTGTCACCTTCTCACCAAGCTGCTTGGTGATGGTCTTGTAGCCCATTCCAGCCTTGTGTAGGTCTACAATCTTGTCCCTGACATCCTTGGAGAGCTCTTTGGTCTTGGCCATGGTGGAGAGTTTGGAATCTGATTGATTGATTGATTGCTTCTGTGGACAGGTGTCTTTTTTACAGGTAACAAGCTGCGGTTAGGAGCACTCCCTTTAAGAGTGTGCTCCTAATCTCAGCTCGTTACCTGTATAAAAGACACCTGAGAGCCAGAAATCTTTCTGATTGAGAGGGGGTCAAATACTTATTTCCCTCATTAAAATGCAAATCAATTTATAACATTTCTGACATGCGTTTTTCTGGATTTTTTTGTTGTTATTCTGTCTCTCACTGTTCAAATAAACCTACCATTAAAATTATAGACGGATCCTTTCTTTGTCAGTGGGCAAATGTACAAAATCAGCAGGGGATCAAATACACCCCCCCCCCCCCCCCCACTGTATTCCTGTTACCTACGCTCTCTGCAGGTGCTATCTGCTGTTGATTCTGTATATAGTTATATAGAGAAAATGATGACAACTTACATGCAATTATTTTTGCTCTAGTTTTGTTTGCAGGTTTATGGTGGCGCCTGCTAGAAATTACTTGAGAAACAAACCTGTGTAATAACTCCCAAATCCCTGTCTGGGGGTGGATGCACAGCTTCCTGGGTAACATCATCTGTACTGTGATTTAATACTTGTAACTGGTGTCTTGCGATTTCCTGACCAAGCTCCTTCCCATTTCCAGAGAGAGAAAAAAAATGACAGGTACCACGGACCAATAATATACAATTTCTATGACGTACTAATGCAAAAATACAAAATAGGTATGTGCGAATAGATGCAGTAAACGGACATATCAACTCTCTGAGGACTTATTTTTTTAGTTGTCTAAAAGCTCAAGTCACAAAATAAAATGGTCTGTAACACAATATGGGCCAAAAAGGTGAACGAAAATTGTGTTGTGTGATACAAGGAACTACTTCACAAAATAACCTTCATTAGCATCACTGGTATTGACAATGAAAGGCTGCTGGTCTCTGATCCCATGTATGATATCTCTTGCCGTTGTGCCTTTGAGCAAGGCACTTAACACCCGCAAAGTAAAATAATGCACTGTATAAAACACATGTGGTCCATCAAGCCTCCATCTGGAGAGCTACTGGGTGTGCAGGCTTTTGATACAGCCCTGCTCAAACACACCAGTCAGCTTTGTCGGAATTACATGGCCGGTATTGAATAGAGGAGAATCCTAGCCAATTTTGAGTGCTTGAGAGACAGTTTTACAACCAGCGTATGCAGAATTGGTTTCATCAACTGCCACCCATATCAACTGCTTGTATTGGTAATTTGCGGTTATACATGAGTGCCGGACATCAGACATGACAATTACATAAATGCACGCTAATAGCTAAATTGTTACCTAGCGAGATAAACAGCCACACTACACAGTATGTTTTGAATTGGCTATCTAGTTATTCTGTTGTACATCATTATTTCTTCCTCCATCTCTCGCCCCCCCCCCCCCTCCTCTGGCAACGAACCACTGACTTTTCCGGGATTTCCATTGCTATAAATGGGCAAATAACTCAATAGCAATTATCATCAACAAATGTGCAAATGCGGATAGGCTCGCTTTGATTTAAAAAAAAACACATCTGGCGACTGCATGATTGAAAGACAGCTCGTGTCTGTCAATGCAGGCCTACAATAATTATACTCCGATGCGCTCCGCAGAAATTGGGAGGACAGTGAGCAAAACATCGCATCCGGAGGACACTTTGATCGGAATAGCCTAATTGTTTGATTCTGTTTGCGAGACTTAAAAAAAAAAACACGTGTCCATTCAGACAACTAAACTATAATCCGCTTGTCCAACACATTTTTTTTTTACTTGTCCCAGGCAAGCGTTAATGTCGAGCCCTGCTTGGTGACACATACACACATCTCCAAACTAGCTGTGTGGCACTGGCAGAGGCTCAACACGTGCTACTCACCTGTTAACCAAACAATTGATACACTGGAATAGACATTTGCAACATTGTTCCATGATCTTAGTTGATCAACAGCTTCGCTATCCATCGTGCTGAATCTCCGCTACTTGCTTATTTGTTTGTTTAACGAAGAATCGGATATGTTCCCTGTGACAAAGTCACCACAATAAGTGGGTTATCACTAAGTTAAAAAAATGCCACAACCTTCCCTAATTCCCCTGATAACCAGGTGGAAGGGGATAGAAAAGGACTAACAAAGCTGTCTGACATCTTTCAGTCAAAGGATGGCTAAAACAAATGTCATTTTCTAGGCTGTAATAACCTCATATTTTACTTGTCGGCCAACAGTGCTTCATAGGCCTACGATAGAACTAGGCTACATCAATTAAATAGGGAGGAGAACTTAAAAGTTAATTAAATTGCAACAAATTGCCTACATCAAGATACCGTTCGATTATTGTGCATATTCTCCATTTAAAGTGGTATAATCGTGTCAGATTTTTCCCCCCGCTGGTATTATTTTAAATAGCGTTTCCAGTTTGAACGAGAATACCGGGATGTCCAGGAAAGGCTTGCAAATCTCTCGGTAAGGAAAAAGTAGTAGATTTTCGGGAAAATATTAAACCCTAATACAGAGCTAACGTAATCCCCATGACACCTGAACCCGTTCTATCCATACCTAGTGTGTGTGGTGAGGAACAACGGTTCATAGACTTGTTACTCATAACCAAATGGATTATGGAGTGTAATTTAATTTCATCGCCTCTCATGTCAGACCGCTTTATGTTCTCTTAAAATGAGAAACATGGGTTTTCAACTGCACCTCTGACCCCGTTCATCTCCATGCAAGCACACACATCATTCTCAATCTCCTCCCACACAGACACACACGTCATTCTCAACCTCTTTAAACACTGGTAGTATACATGAGCCTGCACCCACACTCACATTATGTGCACACTTCACATGCTTATGATTGTACAATGGCGGTCTTCAGTAAACGGCTTTAACTTCACCTCCTCCCGGTTCCCTTTGTCCCCCAGGCTTTATACAGAAAGTAACAAACAGATGATATACACTGAGTGTACCAAACATTTGGAACGCCTACTCTTTCCATGACAGAACGACTAGGTAAATTCAGGTGATAGCTATGCTCCCTTATTGATGTCCCTTGTTAAGGATTGTTAAGCCTTGAGATAATTGAGACATGGATTGTGTATGTGTACATTTCAGAGGGTGAATGGGCAGGACAAAATATTTAAGTGCCTTTGAAGGGAGTATGGTAGTAGGTTCCAGGCACACCGGTTTGAGTGTGTCAAGAACTGCAACGCTGCTTGTTTTTCACGCTCAACAGTTACTCGTGTTTATCAAGAATGATTCACCCCCCAAAGGACATCCAGCCAACTTGAAAACTGTGGGAAGCATTGGAGTCAACATGGGCCAGCATCCCGGTGGAACGCTTTCGACACTGTGTAGAGTTCATGCCCGGACGAATTGAGGCTGTTTCTCAGGGCAAAAGGGGGTGCAACTCAATATTAGGAAGGTGTTCCTAATGTTTTGTACACTCAGCGTATGAGGCATGTGTTAAACATATTAGAAGAAGAGGAAGAAAAGGAGGGAGGACAGAAGAGGAATAGAGAAAACGGAGAAAGAAAATACAGAGGCAGGTATTCTTTAGCGGTCTACACGAGAACACGCAAGCGCGCACACACACTTTAGCATTCTTGCGGAGTGAAACCTTGAAAAGATGCACACATACGCATCTGTAACTGAATAATGAGAAACAACATCAACTGCCTACCTCAAAACACCAGTTTGAACGAGTTTTACCAAACACAGATGGAGAGCCCGGCTCCCCTGTGCATGTTGCCGTCTTCTCTGCCCGGTAACGAGCGCTGCTTTTAGTGGATGCTGTTGTCTTGCATAAACTCATTTGTGCTGTACTGTAGACAATCCTCCCTGATTGGAGATCCAGCCATTCCTCAACACAACCACACTGGTCCTGCTCTATTCTGGACTGGTCCTCTCAGGTCATATTACACATCTGAAAAGATTGGAAAAGTATTACACCAATTCAACTAAGCCTATCAGCTGGCTGTGGCCATTACCATACAGCTAAGGGCCAGTCTTTTCACATTGACACTCTAGTCCTGGAGAGCTGCAATGTGTGCAGACTGGTGTTTCAGCCCTGCACTTGACCTAAGTTCACAGTGAGTCACTGGAGCCAAGCCATGGAAACGCAAAAGTCTGTGGTCTAATGGAAATGGCCTTTAAGTCTCTCTTCACACTACACTACATTTAGCCCAATTAAAGTCTGCCTCTCTTGTCCCAATGACAACATTACTCAGCACTTTTAAATTACTCCCATTGATACCCAATTTTTACTGTCATCTTTAATAAGGCAATCATTAAGACTATATGAGAGTGCTTAAAAAGTTGACAGGACACATTTACCTTGGGGAAAAAGTAATTGGAGTGTGTATGTGTGTGTTTTTAGAGGTAAAACGCTGTTGCCCTCTGATCGATACAGAGGGAATGTCTAACTGTCCCATCTAGACCAGGTCAATAACCCAACATTAAAAGGGACAATCCTTAGTTGAAACAATGAAGTGATGTCCCCGCCTCTATCGGTAAAATGCTGAGGGATGGGCCTGGAGAAATGTAACCACTCAAATTCAAAAGCCAGAGATACTGTATGGATGCAAGGACAATCCAAGATATGAAAAGTATAGTTCTAAGCATGTTTTGAGGCTATCCAATGTTTGTTTACATTTACAATGTTTAGAAATATTGGCAATTTTTTTTCTCTTCAATTTTGGGTTCTGATGGGGTACGATAGTTGAACTACGTTCGTGAGGCATTTATACGTGCATTCTTCCCAAATCAATGACTATATCTCATTAATCTAAAAGTACAGTAGCAATCCCGGATTTCCCTTTCAAGTATGAGACTCTAAATCTGATCAAACTTCATCACACACTTTACCTCACACAGCCATAAGAGGTTGTGGAACCGTCTTAGAGGTAATAATTAAGGTTAAACGACTCACAATAATATTCATTGTAATAATTCTGAAATTCAAAGTTGATATGATTTACTAACACGCACACAAGAGGACACGCTTCCCCTGTAAACCGCAAGCAGGTATGATAAATGGAGACCGCTTAGGCAGTGACAGGTGGTTATTGAAACAGCACTAATGAGTGGTTATCTGTATTCATAATGATCTTCATTACACCAGTCAGTAGAGCTGCTAAAACAACAGGAGATGGGCTGGGGGGACCTTGGTGCTCAAACTGAGAACGGGAGAAATTGAAGCTGTTCGGACCGTAGGAAAGCCACGTGTGTGCATAGGTGCAGTCATGAAAATGCAAGCAGGCACGCACACACAGTCACACATGCACGCACAGTCCCTGTACCCCCCCCCCCTCGCTGCTAACGAGACGCCATTAGCAGTGACCTCTGGGTCAATTAGTGACCCGGGTCTCGCTGTTGAGCGCGGGATGCAAGGGCCTGCCTGGGAGCCCAGGTGTCAGAGAGGAAAACACGTTACTGTATTGACTAATCACTGATACGGGAATAGGGATGTGTGAGGTGTGTGTGTGTGTTTCTGCATATTTCGAAAGAGAGCGAGGAGAGAAAAGAGAGTCAGAAGAAAGGAAAGACTGGGGGCAGAGACATACGTATGATGAGAAGAACTATGAGAGAGAGAAATGGAGAGAAAACTGCTGAAAGATGGACAATGAGAGTAAAAACAGACATTTCCCTGTCTCTCTCCTGTGTGTGATGTATTGACTAGGTTCATGATCCCTAAACTCGTCAGAGGATTAAGCCTTAATTATAGTAATTTCCACACTAAATGAAACAGTACAAATTAAATTGCCCTGAACAGAATTGGGCGAAAGGGCGTAATTAGTTTTGCACACAAACCCGCACACACGCGTACCCCCCCCCCCCCCAAAACGCCAATCAGAGCACACCAACTGTCCAACTTAACCCTACTGATGATTTCTGTTATTTTACTGAGGGCATAAAGCTATAGGCACAATCATTTCTGATCAATTAACAACATCCAATAACTAAACAAAGCCACATCAACACAGAGGGCAATGTGTGTGTGCGTGCATAGGGCAGCAGGTAGCCAAGCGGTTAAGAGCGTCGGGCCAGCGAACAGAAAGGTCGCTGGTTCGAATCCCCGAGCCGACGAGGTGAAAAATCTGTTGATGTGCCCTCAAGACACTTAACCCTGATTGCCTCTGTAAGTCGCTCTGGATAAGAGTGCCTGCTAAATGACTCAAATGTAAAAATGCATTGGGTCAACAGATCAACTTCAAATAGCTATCAAATAAGTATCTATTTAACTGAAGGACTATGGTGTGCCTGTGCTTAATATCTAGTGAATGTGAAGCCACAAACACAGATACTAATCAAAAGATCAGCCTCCTTTGTTCTTTTGAGCCAGTAGCAGCGTTGGCTGGAGCTCTTGGGAGGCATGGGGGGGGGGGGGGGGGGTATAACAGTGGCTCTAAGAGATCAATAAGCCCAAAGGGACCTGCCTCTGTGAATTACTCTGTATGTGTGTGGGTGTGTGTGTGTCCTGTGAGAAGCTCAGGAGCTGCTGATTGAAGACAGGAGTGAGACAAGCCATCAGGGGAGATGAGAGTAGAGGAAAAATCAGTTTTATTGTGTTCTCCAGAGATGAAAGAGAGGCTTTATAAACGACCACAGTAAATAGCTGATGTGGCAAGCAATCATAGGACTGATTGATGGCATGGACTGAGGATACACAGCTGAGCATGTGTGTGAGGAATTATGTGTGTGTGTGTGTGTGTGCGTGCGTGCATACGTCTGTCTCAGATGAGGATAACTCACAGGCGGAATCAATAACAGAATGATGTCATCCGCACCATTGGTCTTCAGGTGCCCTTTTTTTATTTTTTTATTACTAGTGACACATCTACAGCCAATTCACTACTGTGATTGTCTGCATTGGGTCTGTCTGTTGCTAGCAAATGGCCAGTCCATTTTTTAGTTTACAGCCAGTGGAGTGGAAATGAGACTGAGTCAGCCTCTAGCTACAAGGTTCAACAATGGAACACCACGGTTCCAATTAAATTTCCGCCGTAGTACAAACTTCAATGAGTAAAAAAAAAGAAAAAAAGAAGAAGTAAAAAGCAGGAGATGAGCATTGTGTCCTTTCCAATCACCAGACTGTAGAGTGACTGACTCTGAACAAGCCATAAAGAACCATCTGACCAGGAGACCAATCATACCACTCAATTATCACACTCAGCCTTGAGGCCTCTGGCCGGCACAGGCCAACCAATACATGTATCAATGCATCAAAGAGAGCTTTCACACACAACTCCACCAATCAATCCATGTATCAATGCATAACATTTCTTTTTATGGAACTGACAAGCTAGCACGCACGCAGAAACACAACGTATGTACACAAATCCACCAATTGATTGATGTATCAATGCCCATAAGTGCCAGGAAACAGAACAGTCCGATCCATGTCATCAGGTAAGTGGTTCCTCACCGGACACCTGTCTGGGTGGTTCGACAGCTGCTTCCCCTCCATCAACTCTATGATTTATAAAAACAAATCCAGGTAACATTACTTCAGCTCCGGCTACTTTCTTCTACAGCAGGGTTGCACAACTGGCGGCTGGTGTTTTATTGCCCCCCCCCCAAATGTATAAAAAAAATTGGGGGGGGGGGGGGGGGGGGGTACATAAGTCTAAAAACACCAGGAAATCAGCTCCAAATTATTTACATTTTGGAAATCTGTTCCCAAGTATTCCCCACGCATAATAATGAGACACGTGATCATATACAAATTAAATGATTACGTTTTAGTCAAATATTATATCTGTTTGGGCTTCTTGCGGTCAATTTGAAGTCCACAAATGATTTGTAATTATGTTCCGGCCCCCCAATAATTCACTCAAATGAATCTAGTTGATGATCCCTGCTTCACAGAGTGGCTGGTGATTCAGTACCACATGATTGTCTCTGACTATCTAGCGTTTATTCTGCCTCCGGGGGCTTGTGTCCATGCAAACATATTCAGTACGTGTAAATAGTTGGATCAGCAGAGGTGATGTGAAGGACACGTCTACAAACCCATTTCATAACCTACTAATCTATTTAGCTTTAGCAGGTTACAAGGAAAAACAAACATTCAACAACAATGTCAATGTATTAGGAAAGCTAAACTAGTTCTATCGCCCTATTAAAGAGTTAAGAGGAATCTTCAGTACGAGCAAGTCAGTCAGGAAAAAAAAAACTACAAAAGGTTATTGTGTCTGACTGGATGTGAGAAGCCCCAAATAGTCCTGTTCCTCTGGTCTCCTGGTGATGTAACATGCTGCACCATTTCCCTCAGCCATTTTATCTGGAGCCCCAATTAAATCCCCCACTGCATTCCCCACCAGCCTCCATAAATCAAACAACGCCATTAAAGCAGCTAAAATAAACTACTTAAAAATCCCAAACACACGCAAACTGTCGACCACAGCACAGACTGACAAATCCCAGGCAGGCAGCACAGTCCAATGCCCATGGTACGGTGGTGTCGTGTGTCTGACTGATTAAATTATGACAGGCTATTTCATCAAATCGATTACCTAACGTTTGATTGATTACGTGATTGAATTAAACCATGCAAAAATTAACTCGTTAATAACCTGGGGTACCACGGAAAAGTGTTTATAGAGCTGCTGTCTTCCGAATAAACTCTTAAAGATTTGAAGATATTTTATATCAATAGCAGTCAATAATTAATCGGCACCTTATACAGTCTCATCTGAACATCGTAAAATATTTGGTTATCTTCACAAACCCTGGCCAACAAGTTGAATCAGCAATACAAAAATTGCCTAAATTATTTATTTACTAAATAATCACACAGAATTACATATACACAGGATGGATCATACATCGATTACGAATAATGTCATAAAGAAAAAGTCCCTAGCGGACGAAACCGATATGACAGCTTGTTACACAAAGAAAGGGGGTTGGTTTTGAATGAAAGAGTGGGAAGACTGATGGACAAAGGGAATTGGGTCTAAATCGGACCTCGAGAAGCTATGCTACCGTAACTACAGAATCTTATGCATTCTAATGACCGCCCATTCAGAAAAGGAAAATGCAAGATATTTACACTGAGCTGCGCTTCGATAGATGGGTCGAAGATGGAAGACTGGTTTGCCCAGCAGATATCACCCTTGTCCTTTGAAGAATATTTCTGGTTGTAGTGTTGTAGGGCGGATACGTTGTACCCTGTCATTCTTATTAGGAGATTGTCTGTCCTTTCCTTTCCTAGGCCACGCACGTTTACAGCTGCAGCTGATAACTCAACTTCTAGGATGTATCACTTCTTTAGTGAATAAGAGTTCAAAGTTCATACCATTTTGCCATAATCAGCTAGCGCTGTATTCTGGCTGGTTGAGTAGAAATTCATAATTCCAGCGTGGTGATCGTCACCTCCACGTGATCTGGTCTCATGTAAATTTCGTTATATAGGGTGGATATTCAACCATTCGCAACCACAGTTCACGTTGGGGTTTGCTTAGTCTGACGTGAATTGGGTCACGGGGGCTTTATACTGGGGGAAGAGAAGGTCGTGTTTTATCACTCTCCAACCAATGTCTGTTCACTTGGGCGTGGCCACTGAGTGTGCATAAAATGACTTCTGAAAACAATTCTCTCATTTAGAAGGCTAAAATTACATTTAATCTTTTCACAAATAGTTTCATATCTAAACATATAAATTGCACAATTCCATTTGAATCTGAATGTGTAGACTTTCCAAGATACAATTTATGTCGTCCTATCATCAGATATAATGTCCCAGACAACAACTGATCTGACATCATATTCTTTAAGTACCAACGGACACTTTCAAGTGGTTGGATTACAGAAATATCGTTCCATTCCTCAACCTTTTGATGTTACTGTATTGCAAAGTCTCTCTCTGTGGTAACAGAGGATTTTCAAAAGTCAATTCTATAGAGTGGAGAGACTTTCGGTATTTGTGGGGTGGGGGATGGGGGTCATAAACCAGTGGGGGGAAGAGAGAGAAAGAGAGTTTTATGACCCTCACGCAACAGGGCAAAGTCATGACAGTGGGAAGAGACTCAAAGCAACTGGGTTCAAAGCCCAGTTTATTTATTTCATTTTTGA
Source organism: Salmo trutta (assembly GCF_901001165.1). Lineage (NCBI taxonomy): Eukaryota > Metazoa > Chordata > Actinopteri > Salmoniformes > Salmonidae > Salmo > Salmo trutta. Next base: position 5,241,226 of record NC_042983.1, on the reverse strand, counting down.
ATGTTTGAGAGATTAACTATGCCTCACTACCTCTGTAGTAATGTACCAGAGAGAATACGCAAATCCCTTAAAAAAAAATTGTGACCAAATGTTCACTGTCTCGCTGCCTCTTGTTTGCATTAAAATAAATCAATAGCTTCTCCAGAAAGTTTCGAGGTCTGTCCTGGACTGGGGAAGTAGTGACACAACACTTACAAGCACCAGACCAGACTCCAAACAGCTGAAGTAATTGATATTGACTTTGCCCTAAAACATGGTACAGATTAGAGTATCAGAGCCACCAATTTCCTGGCCCTTTTTCTTTCTACCTTCTTATCCTCTTGGGACTGTTTTCATGGTTTCGATTTTTTGAGCCTGAAGGTGTTCTGGAAATCGTCGACCCTGCCAGACAACATCAAAGTGCGCCTGTTCGTCTCTGTAGTGGAGAGCATTCTACTGTATGGACACTGGGCAAGATGTTACAAATGCAACTGGATGGCTGATGATGATTTCAGTTTTGGCATTAGAACGCCATACAACTATGATTCTTTATGAAACAATTCTAAAGTTAAATTAAGTAATTACATGCACAAGGCCTGTTGTTCATGATTTATAGATGACTACAGGTCCTCAGACCGTTAGAAATGTATGTAATGGGGAAATAGAGGTGAACGGGGGAGGGTCATGCTTTGAAAATTTCAGTCGGGGGGAGGGTTTAGTATTTTTTATTAATCATTTCATTTGTAATTTAGAATGAATTGCTCATTATATCTTGATGTGTGTCTGATGCCACCCTTCATCTCTGATTCTCCTCTGGGCACGCAATATCAAGTGCGTCTATAGGCTTTAAGTGTGGGAATCAATTATTCATAGTGTATAGGCCTAGGCTATACGAAGTGCATGCTCGGAGAAGCACAGGGCAAAGATATATTTTGAAGAAAAAAAACATCCTTCCCGAGTCTTTTACATGACAGCTTTGTGGTGCTGAAACTTGAAGAGGCAGCCGGCGCACAATCAATCAGAGACGGACAGCGCCTGGTTCTGAAAGTAGGCTAATTCAGGCTAATTCGAGTAGGCATTACTCATTTTAACAGTCTATTTTAATTAGACTTTTCTAACAACAAGAGGGCTTTGTGTTGGAGCCTATTTCTTCCTATTTAAGAAATAAGAATTTATAGACTGCTATCCATAGATTTTCTGGGCCAATTCCTCTACCAACTCTTTAAATACCTGGGTCAGTGAAGGACTTGGTGTGTTAAGTTAAAACCAGGACTCGAATTGAGGGGGTATGGGAGGGTATGCCATACATTTTGTTATAGAAAATGGCAAAAAGCATTGGCCTACACCTTGTTAGCTAAAGACTTAAGAAAATAAAACAGACCTGATTAAATAAAGCGATCTATAAATGGTGTTTTAGTCAGTGACGCTTTATGCTAGAAACAAGCTGTAAAATACCCAGGAAAGATGTGACTCCGATGCATATGGGGATATATTTGGTTAGACTCTGACATTCAGACGTTGACCTACAACCTACAACTTTCTGTAAACTCAGACAGCTTTGAAAGGAAATACTTGTTACCACCTTTCTCCTTGGGTTAAGCCATGGAAGAGTAGCCAGCAGTTAAAGCTTAAATGTTTCTGCGTCAGGCCTACTCTTTCTGGGTGGAAAGGTAGGCCTAACTTTTGAAAGTACCATGCTTAGATTCATAATGAAGTCACATATTTAATTATTTGCAAATCAGACAAATCACATAGACACATTGATATGGCATTGTAGAATGATGATAAGATGAACACATAGGCCTCTGTACATTCTTATCTTGTAATTTCAGTAATTTGTGTGGTATACAAAAATAATCTGCTACGGTCTCCAGTCACGTAGAATTGCATGAAATGCTACTTTTTCCTTTGACCCTCAAATATGATGATAGATTCCTGCAATCATTTGTTTTAAAGGACATCTTTTCACCCCTACTCTTGTCTGTGGTGGTCTACGAACCAACAACCTTCTGGCATCACAATTGCCACGTTGCCATGCAATGCTTACACGATAGAGAACAGTTTCTAAAACTGCATATCAAAGGCTCTGGTCTGTCCTAGGAGTGAGGGTAAATGGTAGGAATGTTTTTTGCTATCCTCTTTGTTTTATTTTGGGTACAGGGGAGGGTTGGGTTGAGTGAAAGTACACTACCGTTCAAAAGTTTGGGGTCACTTACAAATGTCCTTTGTCCATAAAAATAACATCAAATTGATCAGAAATACAGTGTAGACATTGTTAATGTTGTAAATGACTATTGTAGCTGGAAACAACACATTTTTTAGGGAATATCTACATAGGCGTACAGAGGCCCATTATCAGCAACCACCACTCCTGTGTTCCAATGGCACTTTGTGTTAGCTAATCCAAGTTTAGCATTTTAAAAGGTTAATTGATCATTAAAAAACCCTTTGCAATTAGGTTAGTATAGCTGAAAACTGTTGTGCTAATTAAAGAAGCAATACAACTGTCCTTCTTTAGACTAGTTGAGTATTTGGAGCATCAGCATTTGTGGGTTCGATTACAGGCTCAAAATGGCCAGGAACAAATAACTTTCTTCTGACACTCGTCAGTCTATTCTTGTTCTGAGAAAGGAAGGCTATTCCATGCGAGAAATTGCCAAGAAACTGAAGATATTGTACAACGCTGTGTACTACTCTCTTCACAGAACAGCGCAAATTGGCTCTAACCAGAATAGAAAGAGGAGTGGGAGGCCCCGGTGCACAACTGCGCAAGAGGACAAGTACATTAGTGTCTAGTTTGAGAAACTGACACCTCACAAGTCCTCAACTGGAAGCTTCATTAAATAGTACCCGCAAAACACCAGTCTCAACGTCAACAGTGAAGAGGCGACTCTGGGATGCTGGCCTTCTAGGCAGAGTTGCAAAGAAAAAGCCATATCTCAGACTGGCCAATAAAAAGAAAAGATTATGATGGGCAAAAGAACACAGACACTGTACATAGGAACTCTGCCCAGAAGGTCAGCATCCCGGAGTCGCCTCTTCACTGTTGACGTTGAGACTTGTGTTTTTTAAGTGACCCCAAACTTTTGAACAGTAGTGTATATTTTGCTGAATTGAGGGCCATCCATTTTCATTTTAGAGAGGTCCCATTTACTCCAAGTACCCCTTATTATAAATAATGTACAGCCTCTAATAAATAGTTAATGTGCTATATAAACAAATTATGATTTTTATTAACTATCATCCCTGCGCTGAGACTAAAGCTGTTTCCAAGACAACTTGGAACTTTAAAAAATAATGAGATCCGACTGGGGAAAAAAACTGTCATCTAAACTTCCTAGAGCTCTGACTTTCCGACCTGAAGATCACAGACGTCATGATTTGACCTCGTCCCCCCCTTCCCGAGTTCCCAGTTGAAAGCACAATGACCATCAGATGCAGGTACCATCAGTTCAGTAAAATAAATAAGCAAATGCTACTGCCCAAACATCATTCCTACAGAACAGTTTTTATTAGGTTAATGTCAATTTGAGCGGTAGAACATGCTTTTTGACTGCGAAATTGATCTCGACTCAGAAAAGGTTGGTGACCACTGAACTAATGGCTTGTATGCAAAGCTTAAAATGAAGCATGAAACCCACAGAGCTCTCTGCGCTCATCTATTAAACAGTAAATTCACACCCCTGGATGCCAGTCAGAGTGATGCAAATCCAACTTGGCAGGAGTTTCATATAGATCATGGCTGTGTTATGTCACATGTTTAAATAATTGATAATGGAAAGAGAGAGATTCACACCACTCATTTCCTCCAACCCCATTGCAGTCCCTTCTCAGTTTCTCTCAACCTCTTTCTATCTCTGAAAGATAGTCATTTATTTGATCGCGCCTCCTAGGCCATTAGCTTCACCCATCTGTCACTCTCTGTAAAGTATCTCATGCAGGAAGGAATGAGGGTTAAACTTGATTTGAGACAATAGACACTGACAAACGCTTTTATTGCATTGTTGTTTTATGTGTTTGCACCAACAAGCACTTTAGGGTCATATTTCAAACTGAGAATTTCAAAGCCTGAAAGCTCTTTTCCAAAAAAACAAGTGGGAAAATATAAATATAATCTGCTGCAGTTTAAAAATGGATGTCTTTGTGTCACAGAAATACAGCCCTCATATTTTATTTCCATATTACCACAAACTTCCATATTAATGTTTTCCCTTGTATGGAGGTCACTGGTACAACAAACAAACAAATAACTAACACGAAATACCAATGGTTACACATTGACAAATGACTGTGCTACTTTTATTCAGTCGGTCAGTGTCTTTTGCTGGTCTGAGGTCCCCCTTCTGTCTCGTCAATAATACATTCCTTCCTCCACACTTTCCCAGCTATCTGTTAATCTTCGACAGGGTCTGAAAATGTTGGACTGATACGGATCTCTCAGTCCCTATACTTCCTTTGCATGTTCATGAGGAAGTGCTGTGGCCTTATGGGAGGGCAGGCCGTCAATGCTAGGATATCGATTCGACAAGGCCTAAAAGCGTGAAATGCTCTTTCTCATTCTCACTTCAGTGGTGGAATTCTCTTAGCATAGCTTTCTGTGCCCCCCCCCCCCCCCCCACAGAGAGAGATGGCAATCCCTCAAGTCAACGGCGGACTTTAATGCCTACACACGATTATCTTTACTCTCCCAAACACACACAATGTACTATTTATAAACAGCACTTCACTTGTGTGAAAGCAGGGAATTTATATAAAGATCGATCAATTCTGTCGAAGGGTGAAACAGCGGTATCTCATGGATATATTTCCAGCATAAAATAGAAAAAAAGTTGTGTTGATATCTCTGCCAGCTGGCACTCGATTTATATGTACATGACATTGCATTAAGTGGGTGAGAGAGATTGCGGCGCCTGATGTATTGTGCTTTATTCAAAAAACTCTGAGGGGACTGAGACAGCAGGTATTCCTGCTCCACAGAGATCTCCCAGACTCCTCTACACCCTGTTGGAATGCATGAAGCAAATCAAGATGCTGTTGTCACAGCTCATTTGCACAGATCTGCATCGATAACCCGTTTGTAAAAAAGCCTCAACAGTTCATATGGATGCTGGGTAGTTTTGTCTTGCTTCATTACGACAGTCGCAAACTTCTCCAGAATGCTCAGTCACCGTGGAGTCAGAGCTTCTAACTGTGGTATGATTGCTATCCAACTCTTCCACAACTTGTCAAGGCTGAGCTACATCTGCAGCTGGTGGTGTAGAAGTGCAAACTTCAGCACAGCAATCTTTTCTAACTTTGAGAAGGTTCAGTTCACCTTTTTCCCGTTAATTTATACCCTCAGACTTCACTGTCGCTGAGGCAGCTGCTAACTTAAGATAAAAAAAGTAGTCTAGTCGATAGCGCTTTCAAAAAGGTTGGATATCTTTTCTGGACTGGTGAGAAATCCTTTTGAGTACTAGGGCGCACACTTTGAACAATGAGAAAGTCCCAGAAATTTCTCTTCAGGATTCAGCCACCCTCTGTGCTGATGGAACTTCTGCCGCAATGTAGAATTTCTCCAAGTTTAACTAAAGGACTTCTCAGCTGCTGCTGATCACTTCAAACAAAGTCTTAAAAACTCAGCCACTTCAAGGCGATGGCGCAGCTCACTTTGGTGTGACTGTCCATCCACTGTCTGCTTGCTTACACAGCATCTGTTCTGTTAATTCACCCCTTTCCGTCTCCGGTCTCCTTTCTGCTCTTAGAATAGGCTCTAAATCACGTGTCAAACTCATTCCCCGGAAGGCCAAGTGTCCGCGGGTTTTCACTCCTACCTTGTACTTGATTGATGAATTCAGGTCCCTAATTAGTAGGGAACTCCCATCCCCTGGTTGTCTAGGTCATAATTGAAAATAAAAAAAACTAAGCCAGCAGCCACTAGGCCCTCCATGGAATGACTTTGACACCCCTGCTCTAAATTATATTAATGGGATGCTTTACATCCAGTTTGCAGAACTGTAATGATAGGGAACATCCCGAGGAAAGTGTCCAGGGAACACTAAGCTCCCGGAATCTCTTATCAGACCACCTCGACATTGCCAGCGTGACAGTGGGAAGCTACACAGGTGATCTTGAACTATGCTTACTCAGGACCAAATCACAGGTAGTGCTTTAATTGATCAATTATCTGTTCCGGATCAATGACAATCGGTCAAATAACCATTATGTAACTGGATTGACGAGCCCTGAATGTGACCCAGCAAGTTCAGGTGCATAATCAGGACGGGAGGTGAAATCATAATTTAGGATGCTGCATTCTGTAAGTGGGCCCATCGCCAGGACAAGATGACATCTTGAGCTGAAATGGCCTACGTGCTGTGTTAGTAGACTACATAAAAGTAGTCAAACAAATTCTATTAATTTTGGATCGATTACAAGAGCCATCAGCGTTGGGTCATTACTTGAAACCAGACAATTTACTCTGAGAAACAAACCAGGGATCCGATGGATCCATCAAACTCTAGACATTTAAGACGTTATGTCTGGCTACTCACCGATCCGCACAGTAGGAGTATTAAATACAGAGACGGCATATAAATCACATACACAACGGGCACATTACAAACTACAGTAAATGGGCTAAATGACTATGCTGGCGTCCGCCGGAGAGGCTGCATTATAATTTATTACCTGCTGGCTCGTTAAGACAGGCACAACGCTACTCCCTTCACCTTCGTTAAGATGCTTCTGCTGTTCTAATTAGGCTGTGTGGGGCCAGATAAGAGAGAAACTAACACGGAATATGAACACTAATGATTAATGTTTACATTCATCAGAGTCTAGGACTATTCCTCTGACGTAAATAAGGAATGCAAACAAATGCAGACCCACATTGCAAAAGAACCAACCCCCTCTGAATTAGGAAAGGGAGTTTTTGAATACTAAATCACTATTGGTAATTGGAGACTTCCAGGTCTTAAACTTCTGCATTCCGACTTTTACTAGAGCAGGAGAAGTATGGTACAAGCTGTACTTCCATCCAGCACAAGTCTACAGTGTCCATTGCCTCAGGCGTATTTCAACAGAAAATGTTTAAGTATTTCCAATTGCCTTACATTGATTTTGACATTTTCTTAGTTTGTTGTTTTCCCTATAGTTTCTGTGAGTTGGAGAGAAGCTGTACATAAATAAAACAAAGAAAAAACATTACATCATTACCATTATCAAGCAGGAAATAGGTCTGACCCCAAGTGTGACAATTACCCAGCATTCAGTTCTCTAATGGGCTACACAACCTCAAGCAATTAAGCAGATGCCAAGAGAAGCCCTGCACTGAATAAGAAGCATCTCCATTAGTGTCACAAGCACAAGGAAGAGCAGGATGAGGTTAGGACAGCAGAATCAGATGAGATCAACTTTTTTTATTCTTTTAAACAGAGCACAAACTTAAAAGTTGACCAACATCCATGCATGACGGAGGTCAAGTTTTGTTTTGCACTATTGACTTCCAAAATGTGTAAGTACTGTAGCTATGACCTTAGAAAAGTAGCTGAATTGTTCTCTGCATGGATCACAAAATCTCAATGGGTTTGGTGAGAATGAAATCGCAATGAGCATTTTGTACTATCAGACGGGAAAATTAACAAGGTGGAAATGGCCTTGAGCAACGCAATTGTTATCACAATGCTTCTACATACAGTGACAGACACAATGATTGGCTATTGATTCCATTCTTCACAACATTGCCATTACTTGATTTGTGTGTGTGTGTGTGTGTGTGTGTGTGTGTGTGTGTGTGTGTGAGTGCATGAGTAGCACGCATGTGAGTTGAGAACTATACAATCTGGCGCACCCGTGTGTGTTTTGAGGTTGAGAACTGGGCTAATCATTTTGTAAATGAAGTCAAGGTTTGTGACTAGATGGAACACAGCTACAGACAATATCTACACTTGAACTACTGCGAGAGTTGGACTTTGCATTTTGAAGCCAGAGGATGGGTCTGAGTCGTATTTCACTTCGTTTTACATAAAATAATTGTACTTTTTCAGTTGATAAAATTCTTATTTTCAATGAAAGTACTGATGCTTGTATGCATGTGCTTACTGTGAAGGTCACCCTGACCGATATTGGCTACACTAGCCCAGCTACTTCCCACACCGTTAACGGACGGCAGTGATTGACAAGCTGGATCGAAGACACTGTCCCCGGTGTTGAAGCTGTTTACGCTTGTATCAAGGTGACATATAGATGGTTATCAATATTATTTATTGTGTAGGCTACTATCCTACATAAAATAAAATCATGGTAGGGAACAAAATAGGGTATGTTGGCTACCACCGGTGACACTGTAAATACAGTTGCCCAGTAGGAAGCACCTCAATACAACGCCTGTGCCTTAGTCATTTACACCAGCTTGACGTCATGCTTGCCGAGGGCAGTGACGTTAGCTAATTTAATTGTCATGTCACTGTGACATCCATATGAATACCAGCTAGCTGTCATCTCAGCTGGATGAAGAAACCTATCATGGTTAAAAGTGTGTTTTCTGTCAACGCCGAGAGACTCTAGCTAGTTAACTAAACTAACTCTCGGTAGTTATCGCCATAGCAACGGAAAGCACCAAGTCGCTTTCTGACTTAAAAACATCCAAACGTCCAAAGTCGTGATATTTCAATGGTAAATCTCGCCCGTAGCTGAATTCCATCTAGTAACAACCGAAGTCAACCTGTCACAATAAATACAGTCCATCTCTCAACGGCCAAATAACACATCAGCTTGCATGAATTTTCTGGTCCAGCTCTGGCCTGTAGCCCCTAGTTAACCCAGAAAGGAGAATACACCCCCATGTATCTTCACCTTGCTTCTATTCAAAAAGGTGCAAATTGAAACTCATCTGTCAAAATGTCATTCGGTTATCAGATTGTCCCTGTCTTAAATACAGTACTGGTAGAGAGGAGCGCTCCGAGACTACAGTGACAGATACTCAGGCTGATGGCTCACTACGCTGCAAGCGCCACACTAGAATTTCTCAGCTTTCAGAATACATCAGAGGGCTATTCTTTAATACAACTAGATTATAGTGACAGTTGCAGTACTAGCCTGACAGGGCAAAGATAAGAGCAATAAAGCAGGTTTTTTCATTTTTAAACGATGACAGATTATTATCAGTGGCTTTTGAAAGAGAAAAAAATTATCACACGATAAAACACATGTCAAACGTGCTTCCATAATAAGTCTTCCTGTTCTTAAAAAAAAATTAAAATAATGACAATCCAAAATGGATTAAGTGGGATCATGAACTGATGAGTAATAAGCCTAATATCTCATCTTCTAATACAAAAAATGTGATTTATGATTTTTTTTTTTTAAAGGAATTTGGTCCAAGCTTCCAAATGACCTATAGCAATGTTCAAGTCTGCATGAGGCTCTTTGGGGGAAACGAATGCAGACCTCTTCAGCCCTGCATCCAAAAGTTTGGACACACCTACTCATTCAAGGGTTTTTCTCTATTTTCTACATTGTAGAATAATAGTGAAGACATCAAAACTATGCAATAACACATATGGAATCATGTTGTAACCAAACAAGTGTTAAACAAATCAAAATATATTTTATATTTGAGATTCTTCAAAGTAGCCACCCTTTGCCTTGATGACAATGTAGAAAATAGTTAAAAATAAAGAAAAACCCTTGAATGAGAAACCCTGTTCAAACTTTTGACTGGTACTGTATATGGGATATTTGGATTTTTATTTAATTACTTAACCTATCTTTATGTCCTAACATAAGGCTTCTACAAGCAAGCGCCACTGTTGAGGTTCCTACCTTTTTGAAAACTGTGTTCCACAATGTAACATAGCCAGTTGATATTATGGTTTCACTAAATGGATCTTAAATGGCCATTTAGCTATTAGGATTTGTTATCTGTAATGGTTATGATAAATTATGCATTGTGGCACAATGTTGGCATATTGATAAATGCATTTTTTTTTTAATTGGAGTACTCGGGGGAAACAAATCATGCGAGTACTCGAACAGTCAAAACATTTCAAATTCCCATCCCTATTTCCGACGCAGCCCCACTGTGTGCGCCAGTGGTTCTGAGGGTTTCACTTGAGGGCCTGCTAAACGGCGTGACGGCGAAGGGGAGCCTAAGCTGTCGGAGCGAGCAAACACGAACACACACAGGGGCTGAAAGCCCACCATTACTGTGGGAAAATGTCAGAGCATTCTCACTGAAAACCATCACTGGAGCCTGAGCACACGCGCGCACACACACCAATGCATGACCAAGACAAGCGCGCAGTTTTTAAAGCGTAAAATCATGATTAAACTGATTAGCATGAGAGATATAGAAAATCCTTTTTCACTAAAACAGCAGATTTTGACTAGAGCCGTAGCCATCCCCCGTCACACCATAATATTTGCAGGGAGTTAATGTCAACTAAGACTTAAAATCCTATGAACCTTCAGGGAACTCTAGAGCTGGGAATTAAGTCTTCCTAAAAACATCCAGATAGAAGCAGAACATTCTGTATGTGTTCTAAATATCAGAAAGCACTACAATGGTAAATCAGGTTAAAGGTAGTACACTTTATAAGGAGCCATTTGGGACTGAGATGCACTGGGTAATATTCTTTATCACTCCCCTATTCCCTCTGCATATCATATTTGACGTGCATAGGCAGAGATACGCATGCAGGCACACAATACACTGCATCTACAATAATTACAGCAGTGCATCTTTATAAACCTACAGAATACAAATCTGAAAGTTAACAAATACAGACATCTCAATTCCAATACAAGCCCATCCACTATGAGGCTAAAGGTCTGCAATTTAGATGTAATTAGATTGTAATGAAGCCACACCTTGCACAAATATAACAATCGATGCAGAATGGCTGTTCTGTGGCTCAGTGGGTTACTGAGTGGATCTTTGCCTGACGATACCGGCTATGCTGCCAGACATCTTTATCATAGAGAATAAGCAGTGTTGTTTCGGACCCGTATGGCTTCAGTAATTCAGCGGCCAAAGGCTGTATTATAGTGTAAATCCCTGGCAAAGCCTATCCTATCCCCTTCACTGTGCAGACTTAGAGAGAGAAAATGAGAAAGAGGGAGGGGAACGAGAGGACGATATCCTCTATACGTCGAGCTGTTAGGGTGCCAGAACAAGAAACCCTTTCTTCATCATTATTTTCTCTGAAACTAAAATCAGTCCTCTCACTTCTCTCCCTCTTTGTTTCTTCCCTCCTTACTTACATAAGGAACACAACCTGCACCTTAGTGCTTTCTTTTATTTTCTTTCCAATCCCGTAACACTTCTCTTCCTTGCCATCTTTGTCTCTCTCTCCCACCCCCTCTACCTTATTCCTGTACAAATCATGTCTTCCATTCAATCCCAATACCAGCACATCCACTATACGGCTAAATGTCAGCAATTTACCTCTGAGTGCTTTCTCTCTTTTTTTTTCTCCTTCGTAACACCTCTCTTCGTCTCTCTCCCACCCTCTCTACCTTCTTCCTATACAAATCATGTCTTCCATTCAATTACAATACCAGCACATCCACTATACGGCCACATGTCAGCAATTTACCTCGGAGTGCTTTCTCTTCCCCTAACACTTCTTCCTCACCCGTTCGCTCTCCCACCCCCTCTACCTTCTCCCTGTACAAATCATGTCTTCCATTCTGCACTCCTTTTCTGTCTTCCTCTAGATATCCCCTTTCCCTTCATCTCCCTCGTTCACCGTCCGGCTCCTTTGCCCTCCTCAACATAAAGACAGGGCTTTACATCCTACACGTCACCTCCGGCTCTTCCTCTTTCTCATCCCTAACACGTCTCTTCTACACCACCTCTCACGCTCTCTTGCTCTTTTCGCGCCGTCCTATAAAGACACTGCCTTCAATTCCTTAACCCGGACTGATACTACGAGGCTCTCCTCCCGACCTCCACACAAAGACCACGCCTAACAGTTTGACCTCTTATCTTCCTTTCTTTTCTCTTTATCCTTCTCTGGCTCTCAGACACCTCTCTCGCACCCCCCTCCTCCAGAACTTCATATGAAGACCAGGCTTTACATCTCTAACCCTTCCTCTCATCTTAACCTATAAGCGTCTAAGCCCTGTCTAAGCCGGGGGAGGGGGGTAATACTAAGCTACATGGAATTGTTTTAAGAAGGTCATACCAAGGATCATTTTGCTATTTTATTTTGAATGTTCATATATAAAACAAATATATACAATATTATTTGATTAATTGTATTTGGCCTCACTGCTATTAACCCATTGAATAACATTCACTACATGGAACAACAGATAGTTCCCCCCCAAAATAAATCTAAAGAAAGTTTGTTTCCGAAGTGTCTTTCCGAGAGATATAAGACATATTTCAGGAAGTCTCGTGGTCAGATGCGGATGCAGAAGTGTTTCATAGGCGGATGCGGTGGATCCAATGCAAAAAAAACAGATATCTATTATTATGCTAATTGCATTTCAGCAGGGCCGTGGTCGTCAACCTTTTTTTAATAAAAATCCAACACAGAACATTGTTTGCAGACAACAATAAAAGCTATATACAGGTGTCATCAGATTCGGTGGATAGGAGAACAGAATTAACATAGGTCCTTGAAAGCTTTTCTGAATAGCAGTCATTAGCTGTGCTTTAAACTAGGCCAGAAACTCTGAAGCCCTGACAGTGACTGGAAGTGTGTACCACAGCTGAGGAGTCACACAACTGAAAGCCCTATCACCCATAGTTTTCAGCCTGCTGTGGTGCTGCTGAAAGAAGTTGGACCTGAAGTCCAGAAGGATGCGTGCGGCAGGAGCTTGGTAGGTGTGACCCAAAATGTTATGCATATTGGGAGCCAGTGGAGGTTGAACATCAATGGAGTAATGTGCTCATGGGGGATTGTAGCCTTCTGGATTGTAGCCTTCTTAAGTGCTTGGCAGAGGTGCCAACAAACAGGGCATTACAATAGTCCAGATGGAATGAGATAAAGGCGTGGATGAGTTGCTCAACTGCAGGTTGTGACAGCAAAGGTCGTAACCAGGCAATGTTCTTGTAGATGGAAAGAGAGACTTTGGTCACACTTTTGATGTGGGCCTCAAACAAGAGCCAACTGTCAATTATTACACCCAGGTTGCGAACCTCAATGGAGGAGAGGACCTTGACACCATCAATATTGAGGCTGTAGCTGCTGATGTTAATTATGGTGTGAGAGCCAATTATGAAGACCTCAGTCTTTTTGTAGTTTAAATGCAGGAAACTCTGCTGCATCCACGCTATGATGTCCTGCAGGCAACTGACCCGGAGTGCAGTGGCATTGGCAGTATCAGTGTTTTTGAGACATACAGCTGAGTATCGTTGGCATAAAAGTGAAAGCCCAGTCCGTGTTTCCTCAAGATGATTCTCAATGGCAGATAGAGAACAGTAGAGGCTCTAGGACCGAGCCTTGAGGGACCTCCTGGCGGATCGTCACGGTGTCTGACCTACTAGGACCGATGGCTACAAACTGGGAGTGATCAGTGAGAGTGACATTGTCCTGGACTGGTTCAGGTCCTAACAGGCCCAAGAGCTTCTCCATGCGGTCTACCATGTCAAATTATGCACTAAGGTCCAGCAATTAGAGGATGCTGGCAGCCCCAGAGTCCGCATTCATGAGGCGGTCATTGCTGACCCTTACCGGAGGCAATCTGCGCTGTGTCTACCTCTGAAACCCGACTGGAAGGGGTCGAGTAGGTTGTGAGTAGCCAGATGGTGTTGTACTGTAGTTGGAGACAGGCCTGTAGTTCTGGAGGTTGTCATGGTCAGATCCAGGCTCGCTTTTTCATCATCATCATCATCCTCTGTCCTCCTTCACATGGAGACCATGCTCTCTTCTTCTCTCTCTCTCTCTTCTTCTCTCCATACTGAGATAGATGAAAGGGTGTCGACACCCAGGCTCACCATGTTTCCACTTCAAAGAGCCCCAAATTAGACATTCTCCTGATGGCTTCAGCAGCCCCTGTTTGTGTGTTCGTATATGTATGTGTGCTTTCTCTAATAGCATGAGTGGGGGTGGAGGAGCCTCTTCTCACCATCACGCACACTAAAGGCCCCATGCTTCTCAGCTGAAACAGTTTGGAAGTTTTTGTGCATATATTATGACAACATTTTGTTACTAAAAAAAAAAAAAAAGTTTGGGACTTTGGTGAGTTTTTTTCCGGCTTTTCAGGCACACAACATTTTTTTCCCGGAGGAAAGCTGAAGTTGGTAGCCCAAGTCTACGTCCCTTTGTCGGTGATTGGTCAACAATAGGGATTCTTCAATAAAGTCTGTTGTCATTCAACGAGAGCCGTCTTGTTTTCATGCACATTTTTTCATTGTGAAATACTGCACCTAACATATTAGCTGGATATAAAATTGCACGACTAAGATCTCCTCCGCAAAATTTTTGGGCAGATTTCTTGAGTTATCTTAGATTAATTCAGACTATTTTGAGGAAGTATACTGGCTACGGCGTATCAAAATGGACATACATCACTATTTCCGCTTTTGATTCATTTTTCAAGGAAGGTCTTAGGGTGTGTGCGAGCACAATTGTTTGGTTTGCCCAGCCGAACTGAAGCATGATGACGCCTTCATGGGCACCTCTGATGGAAGCTGAGGTATCACAGTACTGCCGGGAGCCAAAGATAAGATACACCATGAAACAATGCTATATGTATCAAGCGTCTCAGAGTAGAAGTGTTGATCTAGAATCAGTTTTGTCTATTAGATCAAAATTAATACAATTATGTTGACAATGGGGACCGATTCCTAGATCTTACTTTGAGATGCTTCATACATATGGCCCTTGGGCTGTATTTCAAAGGGGCTGGAACTATGGTTTAATATGGTAAATTAAGTCAGGGAGATGGAGAGGTTAAGATCAAGAGGTGAGCATAGAATGAATAAAATCCTTCATGTTTTTCTACTCTCTCTGGGTCCAATTTTAACCTCATAAGCGTGAGCAATGTGAACTTTCCTGCAAGTCTGCGATTGATGTCAATGCATGATTTGTGCAGTGGTTTGAGTTCCTTGCTCATAAAGTATCAAATGCTTGAAAAGTCTGAAAAAGATTTTTCCTATGGGATGGTGTCCATCCCCTACAGCCAATTAAATACTAGGCTATATCTGAATTGTGTATAGGGCCTACTGAACGTTTAAAGTTAAAACTGGACACAAACACTCCATTCTCAGACCCAAAGCTATATGGATAATTTATCTAAATTATGAGAGAGAAGAGGGTATTATAGGGTATTAATAGATAATTATGATGATTTATTATTAAAATGTTCTCTTCCTGCTTAATGGTGTCCATTTAAAATGTGAATGTGCAAATTTCCACTGAGCACACAAAGACCCAGTTCTTACACTATATTGTGGTCTAAAATGATTGACACCCTTGATAAAGATGAGCAAAAATTACTAAAATATAATTGAAATAACTGAGCTATATTGAATGCAAAAGATTGTGAAAGTGTTATTTTATACGAATACAATTGCTCAGAGAAAAAGAGGGACCTTAAACCATTTCTCCATACAGAATCCTCCTAGATCCCTGATATTCTTTGTCTGCACTTATGGATTGCCCTCATCAATTCAAACCACAGGTTTTCAATGGGTTTGAAGTCCGGATACTGAGATGGCCATTGCAAAATGTTGATTTTGTGGCCAATTAACTATCTCTTTGTGGATTTTAATGTGTGCTTGGGGTTATTGTCTTGCTGGCCAAGATCCAGCCTCCTGGCAAAGGCAACTAGGTTTTTGACAAAAATAGCCTGGTACAGGGTAAAGTTAAAAAGCCATTGCCAACAGTACTGGTATGCTTCCAAGTCGAACGAGTTTGCGCATATATTATGATGTCATTTTGTGACTTTTTTGTTTGTTTTGGTGTTCGGCAAGGTTTTTTTAAGCTTTTTTTCAGTTTTTTTCTTGAGGCAAGTCGAAGGCAAATCAAATTGTATTTGTCACACTCCCCGAATACAACAGGTGTAGAATTTACTGTGAAATGCTTACCGACGAGCCCTTTCCATACAACGCAGAATTAAAAAGAAATTTGCAAAAAACTAAAAAAGCAAAAAAATAAAAAAATAATGAGACTATATACAAGGAGTACCAGTACCGAGTCATTGTGCAGGGGTACGAGGAAGTTGAGGTAATATGTACATGTAGGTAAGGTAAAAGTGACAAGGCAATTAGGATTAGGGTTGCACATTTTGGGGAATATTCAGGAGGTGTAAACTTTCCGTGGGAATTAACGGGAATATATGGAAATTAACATTAATACAATTTAAATGTAGATGTTTTTTTTGCATTGGATATATTTACCATATTATATGGAGACAGAAACACAAACCTTTTACCTTATCATAAGTAGACATAATTGCAAATTATTAAACACTTCCAATAAAAAAAATATTAAAGTACAATATTCGAATTGTACTTTAATTAAATGAGTTGACTCTTCACATGGGATGATTTCACTGAACATTGAATATTGAATGATCCCCAATGATCCATCGCATCTCCAAAAAACATGTTTAACAAACATCTGTAAAATGATAGTCTAGAAACTAAAGCTTTGGTTGTCTTCCCCTCAGGCTTCCATGTCCTCTCCCTGGACCTCCTCAATGTCCACCAGATGGCAACCATTTTTTTAACCCTTGTATTGGTCAGCCTGTTGCGTGCATTGGTATGTTTGTGTTCCCAAACCAGTTGTGATCTGAGACGGCTGATGTTGGTGGGATATGGAGGATGATGGAGGCAACAGGGGAAAGAGCCTCAGATCCACAAAGTCCCTTCCACCAGGTGGCTGATGAGATTTGTTGGCACGAATCCCATATTGCATCTCCATCCCAAAGCATTTGCCTGAAAGTGTACTTCACCAGACTGCCA
This sequence comes from Salmo trutta, assembly GCF_901001165.1. Classification (NCBI taxonomy): domain Eukaryota; kingdom Metazoa; phylum Chordata; class Actinopteri; order Salmoniformes; family Salmonidae; genus Salmo; species Salmo trutta. The sequence continues at coordinate 5,224,344 of NC_042983.1, read as the reverse complement.
AGAACCTTGCCCTCATCCAGGCCAAGGTGGCAAGACAAGGTAGTGATGACACCATAGGCCTTGCTGATCTTTGCACCAGACAAGATGCTCTTGCCAGCATACTTGGGGTCCAACATGTACGCTGCGGCGTGTATGGGCTTCAGGCAAAAGTCTTCACGCTTTTTGATGTATTTCAGAACTGCAGTTTCCTCTGCTTGGAGAAACAGTGAAGTGGGCAGGGCATTAAGGATTTCTTCTCTTACATCTGCAAGCAGAGTCTGAACATCAGACAGGATGGCATTGTCTCCCTCAATCCATGCAATGGCTACTGCTATAGGTTTCAGGAGTTTCAGGCTGCTTACAACTTTCTCCCAAAATACATCATCCAGGAGGATCCTCTTGATGGGGCTGTCCATATCGGCAGACTGTGATATGGCCATTTCTTGGAGAGGATCCTTCCCCTCCAGGAGACTGTCAAACATGACAACACCACCCTAACTGGTGTTGCTGGGCAGCTTCAATGTGGTGCTCTTATTCTTCTCACTTTACTTTGTGAGGTAGATTGCTGCTATAACTTTATGACCCTTCACATACCTAACCATTTCCTTGGCTCTCTTATAGAGTGTATCCATTGTTTTCAGTGCCATGATGTCCTTGAGGAGCAGACTCAATGCATGAGCAGCACAGCCAATGGGTGTGATGTGAGGGTAGGACTCCTTCACTTTAGACCAAGAAGCCTTCATGTTCGCAGCATTGTCACCAGTGCAAATACCTTCTGTGGTCCAAGGTCATTGATAACTGCCTTCAGCTTATCTGCAATGTAGAGACCGGTGTGTCTGTTATCCCTTGTGTCTGTGCTCTTGTAGAATACTGATTGAGGGGTGGAGAAGATGTAGTTAATTATTCCTTGCCCGTGAACATTCGACCACCCATCAGAGATGATTGCAATGCATACTACTTTCTCTATGATTTGCTTGACCTTCACTTGAACTCTGTTGAACTCTGCATCCAGCAAATTAGTAGATAAAGAATGTCTGGTTGGAGGGGTGTATGCTGGGCGAAGAACATTCAGAAATCTCTTCCAATACACATTGCCTGTGAGCATCAGAGGTCAACCAGTTGCATACACAGCTTGAGCAAGACATTCATCAGCATTTCTCTGACTACGTTCCTCCATTGAGTCAAAGAAACATCTGATTCCAGGAGGACCATGAGCTGTTGCTATCGATAAAGTGTCCGATTCATCATTTTACCCTCAAATAGAAGTAGAGGGACTTTGTTAGAGGTTGCTTGTTGTGACCACTGAGGGAACTTTATGCACTTGGCCAGATGATTTTGCATCTTTATTGCATTCTTCACATATGATTTGCACAGTACTTGCAAATGTACACTGCTTTTCATTCTACATTAGCTGCAGTGAAATGTCTACACACATCAGATAGTGCCCGTGGCAATTTCCTGTAAAGAATAGGAAAGAATACAATTCCATGTACAGATAAATAGTTAAGCAGTTAGATTAAAAAACTCCTTTGTAAGATAAATGTTTTAAAATAAAGCATGTATGGAAACAGGTGAATTAACACTCCTCAGTTAGCAGGACCAAGCAATTATTTACACATACTTTGCTGTAGGCTACTATTTACTAGTTAACAAAAAATCATGTATGTCATATAAAATATATTCACCCAGTATTGTAATCAAAACTTACCAGAAAGCATGTAGCCCTTGGCTCAGACAATGTGGTAGTGTGGGCTCCATAGCATCTCATTAGTGTGCAAGACCTTGAGAATCAGCTGTACATGTGATGGAAGAGTGCACTGCACATGTGATGGAAGAATGCACTGCGCATTCAGAGAGTTGCAATTCCATTGAATTGGGGATAGTTTAACCAAAATATGCCACAAGACTTAGAATTGCCTTGTGTGCATATCCCACAAAAAAGGTTCACTGTTATAAGCACGTTTTCAATGAATTTAAGCAAAATTCCCCAAATACCCAGGCTTAACTTCCCATGGAAAATTTACCAGAAAGTTTCCGACCATTTGCAACCCTAATCAGGATAGATAATAAAGAGTAGCAGCAGCGTATGTGAAGAGTGTGAGAGTATGAAAGCCACCTCCAACGTTGTTTTACAGAATTTGGCAGTACGTACGCCCAACCAGCCTCACAACCACAGACCATGTGTAACCATGCCAGCCAAGGACCTCCGCATCCGGCTTCTTCACCTGCGAGATTGTCTGAGACCAGCCACCCGGACAACTGATGAAACTGTGGGTTTGCACAATCGAATAATTTTTGCACAAACTGTCAGAAACCGTCTCAGGGAAGCTCATATGCGTGCTAGTCATCCTCACCAGGATCTTGACCTGACTGCAGTTTGGTGTGGTAAACTACTTCAGTGGACAAATGCTTACCTTTGATGGCCACTGGCACGCTGGAGAGGTGTGCTCTTCACGGATTAATCCCGGTTTCAACTGTACCGGGAAAATGGCAGACAGCGTGTTTGGTGTGTGGGCGAGCTGTTCACGGATGTCAATGTTATGAACATGGTGCCCCATGGTTCCCCATGGTGGTGGGGTTATGGTATGGGCAGGCTTAAGCTACGGACAACGAACACAATTGCATTTTATCAATGGCAATTTGAATGCACAGAGATATTGTGACGAGATCCTAAGGCCTGTCGGGTCATTCCTCCACTGCCCTCACCTCATGTTTCAGCATGATAATGCACAATCCTATGTCACAAGAATTGTCTGTACACAATTCCTAGAAGCTGAAAATGTTCCAGTTCCTCCATGGCCTGCATATTCACCAGACATGTTAACCACTGAGCAGTTTGGGATGGTCTGGATCGATGACGGACAGCGTGGTCCAGTTCCCGCCAACATACAGCAACTTCGCAAAGCCATTGAAGAGGAGTGGGACAACATCCCACAAGCCACATTCAACAGCCTGATCAACTCTATGCAAAGGGGATGTTACGTGTTACGTGCTGCATGAGGCAAATGGTGGTCACACCAGATACTGACTGGTTTTCTGATACACTCCCCTACCTTTTTTTAAGGTATCTGTGACCAACAGATGCATATATGTATTCCCAGTCATGTGAAATAAATAGATTAGGGCCTAATGAATTTATTTAAATTGACTGATTTCCTTATATGAACTGTAACTCGCTAAAATCTTAGAAATTGCTGCATGTTGCATTTATATTTTTGTTCCACGTAATTACAGATTTCTTGATTTATCAGATTAATTCTGACTATTTTGGGAAAGTGTATACTGGCTATGTTGTTGCTAAGGAGTCTCAAGAGGGACAAACAGTAATATTGCCGCTTTTTTCTCGCTTTTCAAGTTAAGGTCTTTTATTAAGGGAGTATGCAAGGCACAGAGTTCTGCTAGGAGCAATCCGAACCTAGTATGCGGGTGCCTTTAATCCATCAGCTGGGGAGTACTAGAAAGCAATACCAGGCTACTAGTGGATGATGCTCAGAGTATAAGAGTTAATGGGGGCTCTGCAAGACAAAATCTGAGAGGATAACCAATTTTGTCATTCACATTATGGTTCATAAACGGGATTATTTGGGCAGGTCAATGATCAGGGGCAAGTTCATCTCTTGTGGACAGACTATGTTAACGTAAATCATACCATAGATCTGTATTTATAATATAAGCACCAATTGATGACAAGCAGCAATAGTTTTGGTGCTTGGGTTTTTCCATCAGTGGTAAACTTGGACAAATCAGGATTGGGTGAATGCAGGACAGCTTGGTGGTCAGTCTGTTTACGAGAGATAAAATGATGTCAACGTTCTGGTACCGTAGAGGTCATCCTGAAACGGGATGTGTGCGATAACAAGCAGCATTAGTTCAGGGGCTTAGGTTGTTTTAGTCACTTGTTATTTGGACAAATCACAATTTGGAGAGAGGGTGGAGCTCCTAGCATTTATTCATATCTTCTCTTAATATGTATGGACACAAAACTTAATCGAGCATCTGGCCAATTATGCAAGACATTAGTTCTGGGTTAAAAGAGATTTGGGATAAATTTGACATACCACAAGACATTTCCATTAAAAGTAGTGTCCTATTTCTTCTGCTATTTAGAGGTAACAGATGGTAGCTAGGAAAAGCTGAACCCTTGAGAAACTCTTGAGGAAATTACGAGACAAAAACAGTCATTTCAGGATAATTCCTCTTCATTTTGAAGCGTACACAGTGAGGTTTAGGCCAAAACAAAAGCAGCGGTGCATCTCTTTCACGCCATGTCTTCTGTTTGAGGACAGTAAATCTCGTGATCCCACAGAGAAAAGTGTGAGGAAGGAATGATCAATGAGAGCCATCACAACCACTCAGAACCAAAACAATCCAACTGAACACGCTGGAAAAAGTCCAGCTCTGACCCGTTACGACTGGTTTTCTTCCCTTCTTCTACTGTAGGTTTGGGAATTGCCAAGGACCTCACGATGCGATGACACTTAGGTGCTGATACGATATGTATTGCGATTCTATATTGTGATTTTATTGCAATTTGATGTTTCAAACATATTGCTCACCATATGTCTTTTGCAGAGGGACAACAGAGAACGAGTTTTGATCAGTCAGGGAAACAAAAGTGCTAAAACATATCGTCTCCTTTAAAAAGAATACGGAGAACAAGCTATGAAAGAAAATTACTGGAGTTTGTGCATATACAGCCAACTGAGCGCAAAAATAATACTGCGAAAGTCAAAACGATACATTGTCAAAAATAATATCCCGATATGCAACTATCAATTTTTCCCTCATCACTATTCTACTGTTGTATTTTTCATATCACGGGTTATGTGTAACCTAAATGCTTTTAGCTGTGGCGACAGATTGATAGTTTATGTTTCAGAGTGTTTCAAGTTGATATTTAGTGTGTGTCCCCTTTCCTCTCCACTTCATACTTGATAACATCTTTAATAATATAAATTTGAAGCTGATTTAGAAGACTGTCTTTAACTCCAACATGCTCCGGGGGACATTTCCTGCCAGACACATACTTTACAAAAATGAAAAGTCTGAAGAAGCCAGAAGGAGGTTGGGATGTGACCCAGTTAGGGAGCTTGCCACTGGGGAGCGGGAAGGACTGTGACAATCAAGCTCCAAATCTTATTTGGAGGCTACACACATACAGTTACAGACACACCAGTCAAAACACTGATGGCAAACGCAGATGGGCCAGCCAAAATCACTCCATCTGCAGGTCACTCCAAATCCACTTTTATTTGAATCCTACATTTATAGCAGTTACCCTGGCCTAAACTCCCAAAAGAGGCAGACAATTGTGTCCTGCACGGGGGTGCCACGCCTGAAGAGTAAATATCAAATACAGAATAGCCTCTGAACCAAACCATCTATCCCACATTGTCACTCCACATTCCGACTCCAGCATTCCATCTTCCACACTGTGCCCATCACGCCACTGCCTCTGCTCCTAGTCAATTCTTCATCCTCTTCTTTTTGTTTCCCTCCTCTCTTGCCTCCTCCACCTATCCCTGATGCTCTCGTCTCAAAGTGCTGCCCCCACATCTATTGATGTTCCTATGTCTTCCTCAATCTTTTCTTTATATGCTCCGTTTTTTTCTCTGTTCACCACCCATCATCGATGCGCTCTCCATCTTGCTCAAAGTGCTGTACAGTGTCTCTGTCTGGAGTTTGTGTATCTGAGGGTATGGTGTTTGTGAAAGACAGAGTGTGTGTATCTAGGACTACGTGTGTTTGTAAGACGGTGTGTATTTCAGTTGGATAATGGCCTAACTCTGAGTCCTGGTTTTCTTACACTACAATGAGCAAGCATTAACCAAATTGCCTTGACCACACACACAGCCCTGGCATAGAGTCCCCTGAGGGTAGAGGGAGTAGAAACACAAATTACCATTGGATAAACAAGAGATCCAGAAGTCTGGACACACACACACCCCCCCACTAGTACAACCCCACACACACTGAACGACCACACCCTGCTAGTACACACACCCACACACATAGTAGACTGATGGCAAGACACACCAGGGATGCGCTCCACCCGGGTTTGTCTGTCAGTGAAAGAGGGAAAAGAAACAACACAAGTCTGAGGGAACAACACAGCGTAACTTCAGATTTATCCCTCTGTTATTCTGTTCATCTTTTATTCAGACAGCAGAGCAGGGGGAAATGTTTTCATCCGAAAAGATACAACCATCATCTGCAAGCAGAGGGACCTCCAGGCATGAATAAAACAAAAGAACTAGAAAGGTAGATTTTGCAAGAAAAATTGTGTGACTTGCTTCAGCTGTCCAAATGTATTTTTATGTCAGTGGGAGAAGTGTAGAAGTTAAAATTGATAGAGGCTAGTGTTTAAAACGTGAGACTAGTGTAGTAGCAGAGGTAGTGACTGTATTATAAACAGTAGTGGAATAATATATTTTAGTTGTTTATTAACAGTAGAAGTAGTTACTTCAGTAGTGGTGGAGGGAGGACGGATGGAGGGAAGGAGGGAGTGATGGCTGAAAAGATGTAAGGAGGGAGGGCAAGGAGGTATGGAGAGGGAGAGAAATGAATCGAGAGAGATTGAGAGCAGAATGGAGTGATGGCGGGAAGGGAGGTATGATAGAGCTCACTCTGTCTTCCTGGCTGTTGTCTGTACATTATTGAGGTTCTACAGCGGGAGGTGAAGCATATATAATTAATATGAGGAGGAGACTGAAAAGGAGAGATGAGGATATTTCACCACACACACACCGGTGAGAGTTGAACCTCGGCCAACACACACGGTTGTGAGGGTCATGGAATTTTGGATGACAGTAATTGGCCAGCCACATTTCCCCCCCCTCACATTTTCTCCTCTCCTTCGCTCCTGACTGCATGTGCTGCCATAGAAATTTAATTAATACATTATATTTCTATGTTTGCTGCTGCTGCATTGTGCGGGGCGTTGCCTAGGCAACCGAAGACTCATTCGCTAGTTTCATCAAGGCGCAACAAAGTTTCATCACATTGTTAAAGGGATAGTTCACCCAAATTACACAATGACATTGGTTTCCTTACCATGTAAGCAGTATGTGAATTAGGTGTGACAGCAATCCATGCTTTGGTTTAGTTGCCCTGGCACTGTGTCCACATGCTAATCTTTTAGCGTTTCTGGCACAAACCCCAATCACGTCATGGGACCGATTTTAGCATTTTCAACGCGTAATTTTCCAAACATCTATGTGACTCTTGAGCTTCACAATCAATTTGAGATACTTTCAGATTATTTGGACATGATGCACAAAAAAATGCTAATATCAGTAATTTGAGTCCATATTACTGCATGAATGCCTGGCTATCTTCTGCCAGCTGTCCCCCCCCCCCCCCCCCCCCCTAAACGGTAATTGTGCCAGCCCTACAGACACAAACACTGTGACAACGGCTGCTGTTACGGCTGCTCCATCTAAACCAACCCAGGCGTCACAAACACACATTACATCGCAAGAGATGTTCATATCTTACGCTTCAAGGGCCGAACCCCGGCATGAAATTTGCGCATGTAACCCGATTTGCGCATGTAAAATTCTCCTATTGACATCCATTCATGATTGACAAAGCCAGGCAGTGTTGCATCTCAGGATAGGATCATTTCCATCCTAGGCCCACTGATTTAACGAGTTGGCACTTCTACGGCAATAACAGAGTTCAGAGTTGTTAACGGCTTCAAAACAAACTTTCCACACCTATGAGCTTGTTCAGTGGTTGGATGGATGGTGCTAAATGGTGTTTATTAATTTAGCTTCAGGCCGGTTCAGAGAAAGGCTACAGCTAGGGGAGAGGGAGAGAGGGAGAGAGAGAGAGAGGAGGAGAAGGAGTAGGAGGAGGAGGAGAAAGGGAAACATAACAGCAGCACCTCCGGGCACTACAACACCTACCTGCTTGCAGACAAACTAAACCACATCTCCACATGCTCTTGTTAAAGCCTCCAATATACATGACATCTGAACGTCCCTGAATGGAGATCGAGACCATATGCATTTCCATAAATTACCATTATATCAAGCTTTGGGAGAATGAGAGTTACAGATGATACATTTTCTGCACTATTTTGTGCAGCACCTGAACAAAGGGGATCCAAATATGGATATACCGCCACACAGGCACAAACGCACGCACGCACACACACTTCGAGTGTTTAATAAGTGAAGCTACACTTGTAGTACAACCAGGAGTCGTGGCTTATGGAGTGGACACAGGGAGCCCCAGACGTCACTTAGCCAAAGGTCACTGTTGATGGGACACTGTAGCAGCACATAAACATGCCACTTAGAAACAGGTACACTGTTACACACACACAGGCCAAATGCTACCTCACAGACTATGTTGCATACAATTTTGCCAGGTGACACACAGAGGACACAAACAGGGTACACTTGCATGCACACACAACGTTATTCAATTGCGCAGGTGAGACACTCACTGGCATGCTAATGTGTTGATTGTGCAGTCTGATGAGGTCTGGAAACACCAAATGTTTAAAATATTTAATCGAAATAGCGATTGAGGAGCAAGAGTCTAGTGTTAGACTGGTGTCAGTCTAGGCAGTTTAGTGCAGTTTGTCCATTCTACCTCAGAGGTCTACTCATTGTCCCCCTGTTGATGTATGTCTGCTGCTTTTAAACAGCTCCCATTGAAGTGGCTTGAGACCTTGTCTAATGCTACGCAGGGCGGTGCATATGCGCAGTTAATCTGTCTCTTTAAATGGAGGCTAGGGAAAGGGTTTCCGCCCTGCGACGAGCAGCACTAGAGATGTGAGCAGGAGTGCGTGTGGGTGTTTTGCTACACTCTAGACTAAGAGTGCTCTGACTGGGCCTTGTTCCATTCTATTACTGTCACACCGGTGGTAGGGGGCTGTGTCCCAGATCACACAACTACTGAAGCAAACCCACCTGCTAGAAACAACGCTTGAGTGCACAGAGAGGGAGAGAGAGGCTGTGCAGGTGTGAGATATCCCCGTGTTGGACTGGGGATCTAAGGCAGAACATTTAGCGCTCTTCTACACTTAAAAAAACGAATATGATCTCCCCTTGCTGGCTAGCAAGCAGATCAACAATGTGTGTGTGTGTGTGTGTGTGTGTGTGTGTGAGCGAGAGCGAGAGAGACAGAGAGAGAGAGACAGAGAGGAAGAGAGAGACAGATAGCAAGAGAGACAGAGAGAAAGACAGCGAGAGAAAGAGAGAGACAGAGAGAAAGAGAGCGAGAGAAAGAGAGAGAGAGAGAGAAAGAAAGACAGAGAGAGCGAGAGAGAAAGAGAGCGAGAGAAAGAGAAACAGAGAGAGAAAGAGTCAGACTGAACACAGCGACCATCCTTCAAGGGAGCTGGAAAAAGCAGTGCCAGCTGTGTGTGCGTTATAGTGCTGCTGTCTCTTTGTGCTCGGCTGTCTTACCCTCAGGGGAAACATCAGGGGTCTGGGCTGAGGTGATAAGTGCTGTGGGACACCGCCACAGTGCTGACATAAACAAACATGCAAACAAAACCATGTGCGCACGCACATACACTCACACACGTATACACTCGTTACCCACACACCCCTGTGCGTAGATGTGCACCAACACACAAACTTATCCAACCTGTTTAGGAGAGTAAGCGGGCGGTTGGTAGAGTCAAGTCATACTTCAATATATAGCGTTATTATTTTACCCACTGTGAACCACCTGTGGAGCCTGCAGAGGAACCATGATTGTCCACAGACACACAGCAGGACGGACACACGTAAAACGAGAAACATGGCTCAGAAAGTTGCCAACGGTTTGAAACAAAAACCTAATTACAACACGCTCTGCAGTGGGGAGAAAATGCTGTGGTTGTAATTTAACAGGGGACACTGTCCTCTGTCTCTGTGTGTGTGTGTGTGTGTATATAGACTCACCAGTTTCTTCCTCTTGTCCTGTTCTGTGGGAGGCTCCTCATCGTCAGTCAGCTTGGGTTCCTCGAAATGGCTCATCAACATACAGCTAGCAGAGAGAAACACACACACACAGTTACACATGGACAGACAGACATGTACCAACATATACATGCACCCTACTCACGCATACATACACGCACCACACGCAGACACATGTACAATGCGCCAACACATATGGCCCAATGGTAGGCCCATGAATCATGCAGCCGCGTGATTGATAATGCAGTAGTGAATGTATCATAGACATGGTGACTGTGATGAAGAGTCTTCCAGGGGAGAGAACCTTAGGGCATGACATCATCGAAAACGTATGATGCACTGACGACACTGCGGCATCCCTCTCGTATATCATACACACCATATATCGCTGCATACACAAACATTCACGCATTCATTCACATATTTACACACAAAAGTATTATACGGGTGATTCTCATGAAACCAGTTTTAAACATGTCTATATAAAATTGAGCTACAAAACCTTGATGTATCTGCAAATATCAACTAGCATTCTGAGGACTAAGATGTTTAGTTTTTGGCAAAGTGTCTTATTATAAATACATTTTATCCCGAACCTCTGGTAATTTTTATAAAAAGTTAGGTTTTTCTAATTTAACATGCATGAATAAAACACAAAATGTTGTTGTTGTTTGTCCATAAATCATAAAAAAAGGTTATAATAGTTGAAGTTTACATTAAACTATAATATCTACTACGTACAAAGTGTCTGTGGACACTGTCAAGTTTCTGTAAAAATGGCAATCTAGAGAAGTAGTAGAACTTCATTTATTTGCTTACTGTATATGCATTCAGAATGAGGTTCTTATTCTCAAACACCCCTTTGACCCCTAAAGCTAAAGCTCAAATTGGGTAAAGATGTCAAATACAATTTGATTATAATTGTATAATTACATTTTTAATATTTTAATTTTAAATGTTGTTTAACTCAGGCTTTAATTACTGGAGCAATATAAAAAATATATTTGAAAATGATGAAATATTTTTGGACTGTCACGGTAATGAGAACTTTGTAGAAATTGTGGTAAAATGCATAATATCTGATCGAAAACATAATAATAATTATGAAATAGATAAGTACAGATCTAATCTCAATGATCCAAGAGGAAATGTCGTGAAAATATGACAAGATTTTTTTGGGGGTCAAATGCCAGTTTTGTGAGAATGAGCCACACATGGATACGCGCACACGCATACAAAGACACAAGCACGGTGGTGACAAACTACCCAGTAATCCCTTCACTATTTGCATCCACTTTTTATTTTATTTCTGCTTATTGCATTTGCAAACAATAAAAGCAAGAAACCTTCCATTTGCTAGGATGCGCAGAGCTGATTCCTAACAACAGCCAAAATAACTCCGCGTGCCAGTTTGCTGTCTGGGCGGGGATCGGTAGCGCTAGGGCTGCTATCATATGTCTGGGGTAAACACTATTACGCCGTGCTCCATTGTTCCCTGTGCCATTTCACGCACCATTAAATCCCCAGATTGGCACAGCCACAGAGAGATGTTATGTTGAACCAGCCCACCTCCTCCTTACGGGATTACATTACTTTATCAAACTTTCTCTCTAGGCTTTTGGGGTTTGATGTATTTCAGATTCCTACCGCTGATTTTTGTTTCATGTAGGCGCCCTCAGATTCTAACCATAGACACCGTGGTTCTTGCATTCTGTTTCTCACGTTCACACAGTTTAAATGATCAGGCTAAATCCATTTTGCGTCACATGTATTTCCATTTCTGTCATCAGTTCTACTGACTGTCGTTGTGGTCATGCTATGGGCAAGCTATGGTCATAATGTGGTTGTGCTGTGGTCGTGTTGTGGTTGCGTTCAGGTCAGACGTACTCTTTGAGGGTTCCTGTGTCGGAGTCTTCTGTCATCACGTCGTGCAGCGCCTCCACACAGATGTTGATGATGCCACAGAACTTCTCCTGGACCACACTGGAACACAAAAAGTCACATTAAAGACAAACTGCATCAACACACATTCACAACAAACTGCAAAACAACAACGAAAACAAGACCGTGAACAACAACCATTTAAGATACACTGGAACACAACAACGGAGTTAACACACAGAACATCTCCACACTGAGACACAATAAGAGACAGTTTCTTCTGGATCATCCACAGAGTCCAGTAGCAAACAGGTGGATCAATGGTCCCTTTGAGAATTGTGTGTGTTCCCGCGTGGCTCAGCTGGTAGAGCATGGCACTTGCAACACCAGGGTTGTGGGTTCCATTCCCACAGGGGACAAATATGAAAATGGGTGCGTGCTCAGCCCCCTCCTGCACTCCCTGTTCACCCACGACTGCGTGGCCGTGCACGTCTTCAACTCAATCATCAAGTTTGCAGGCGACATAACAGTAGTGGGCTTGATTACCAACAACGACGACGAGACAGCCTACAGGGAGGAGGTGAGGGCACTCGGAGTGTGGTGTCAGGAAAACAACCTCTCACTCAACGTCAACAAAGGAGATGATCGTGGACTTCAGGAAACAGCAGACCCCCCTATCCAAATCGACGGAACAGCAGTGGAGAAGTTGGAAAATGTTAAGCTCCTCGGCATACACATCACAGACAAACTGAAATGGTCCACAAACTTTTACAGATGCACAATCGAGAGCATCCTGTCAGGCTGTATCACAGCCTGGTACGGCAACTGCATCGCCATTAACCACAAGGCTCTCCAGAGGGTGGTGCAGTCTGCCCTATGCATCACCGGGGGCAAACTACCTGCCCTCCATGACACCTACACCACCCGATGTCACAGGAAGGCCAAAAAGATCATCAAGGACAACAACCACCCGAGCCACTGCCTGTTCCCAATGCTACCATCCAGAAGGCGAGGTCAGTACAGGTGCATCAAAGCTGGGACCGAGAGACTGAAAAACAGCTTCTATCTGAAGGCCATCAGACTGCTAAACAGCAATCACTAACTCAGAGAGGCTGCTGCGTACATTGAGACCCAATCACTGGCCACTTTAATAAATGGATCACTAGTCACTTTAAATAATACCACTTAAATAATGTTTAAATATCCTACATTACTCATATCATATGTATATACTGTATTTTATACATTCCATTGCACCTTGCCTATGCTGCCCGGCCATCACTCATCCATATATTTATATGTACATATTCTCATTCACCCCTTTAGATTTGTGTGTATTAGGTAGTTGTTGGAAAATTGTTAGATTACTTGTTAGATATTACTGCACTGGCGAAATTAGAAGCACAAGCATTTTGCTACACTCGCATTAACATCTGCTAACCATGTGTATGTGATCTATAACATTTGAGTTGATTTGTCCCAGAGTCTGTTTGGGCTATTTATTTCTTGACACGCTGACCAATAGAATACATAAACTTTTCTACTATGGGGGATAGTAGATTGACATAGGCTGGTGATGTTGCTGTTCGTCACTCGTCTTGTTGGCTGAGGAAAAGTAAAATGGACTGTTACGTCACACAAAACTTGAAAAAGCCATACAGCCATAAAATCATCGAGGATAACAAACAAAGTCTGGGAATTTTTTCCATTATGGTCCTCAGAATATGGCAAGAAGGAACACACATGGTTGCATCCTCGACTTGGATGTTGTGTGAATAATAATTCAGAGGCGAAAGAAATGCACACCTATTTAGGAGGAGGTGCTGGCTAGCGGAGTAGAACACTTGAAAAAAGGAGCAGCAGCACACACTAGGAGCTCAGATGCAATCATTTAAAACCTAATAATATCCAACGTTTCGACAGAAAAGATGTCTTCGTCAGGGTTAATAATTACCATAATCTAAATGTGATTTCTGTCATTCTGAGCACCTTGGGTGGATGATCAAATTAGCTTAAGCACCCAATGCATATGGGTCCGGAAGATTTCACCAATGTCCGGTAAATTAAAAATGTTGCCTATCATGTGTGGCTGATGTCACAGAAACGATATTGAAGCGCCATGTGTGAAGCGCCATGTGAGTGCCAAACATGTACAGAGCATTTGGAAAGTATTCAGACCCCTTGACTAGCTCCACATATTCTTACATTACAGCCTTGTTCAAAAATTTATGAAATAAATAAAAACCTCCTCAATCTACACACAACACCCCATGATGATGAAGCAAAAACAGGTTTAGAAATGTTTGCAAATTTAAATATTTAAGTATTTATAAACTGAGCTCAGGTACATCCTGTTTCCATTGATCATCCTTGAGATGTTTCTACAATTTGATTGGGGTCCACCTGTGGTAAATTCAATTGATTGGACATGATTTGGCAAGGCACACACCTGTCTATACAAGGTCCCACAGTTGACAGTGCATGCCAGAGCAAAAACCAAGCAATGAAGTCAAAGGAATTGTCTGTCGAGCTCAGAGACAAGATTGTGTCAAGGCACAGAACTGGGGAAGGGTACCAAAAACTATCTGTAGCATTGAAGGTCCCCAAGAACACAGTGGCCGCCATCATTCTTAAATGAAAGAAGTTTGGAACCGTCAAGACTCTTCCTAGAGCTGGTCGCCCTGCTAAACTGAGCAATAAAGGGGAGAAGGGCCTTGGTCAGGGAAGTGACAAAGAACCTGATGGTCACTGTGACAGAGCTCCAGAGCTCCTCTGTGGAGATGGGAGAACCTTCCAGAAGGACAACCATCTGTGCAGCACTCCACCAATCAGGCCTTTATGGTAGTGGCCAGACGGAGGCCAGACGGAAGCCGATCTTCAGTAAAAAGGCATATGACAGCCAGCTTTGAGTTTGCCAAAAGACACCTAACGGACTCTGACCATGAGAAACAAATTTCTCTGGTCTAATGAAAGCAAGATTGAACTCTTTTGCCTGAATGCCAAGCGTCACATCTGGAGGAAACCTGGCACCATCCCTACGGCGAAGCATGGTGGTGGCAGCATCCTGCTGTGGGGATGTTTTTCAGCGACAGGGACCAGGAGACTAGTCAGGATCGAGGGAAAGATGAAGGGAAAAAAGTACAGAGAGATCCTTGATGAAAACCTGCTCCAGAGCGCTCAGGGCCTCAGATTGGGGCGAAGGTTCCCCGCCCAACAGGACAACGATCCTAAACACAGCCAAGACAATGAAGAGTGGTTTCGGGACAAGTCTCAATGTCCAGTGGCCCAGCCAAAACCCGGACTTGAATCCGAGCGAACATCTCTGGAGAGACCAGAAAATAGCTGTGCATCGATGCTCACCATCCAACCTGACAGAACTTGAGAGGATCTGCAGAAAAGAATGGGGGAAACTCCCCAAATACAGGTGTGCCAAGCTTATAGCGTCATACCCAAGAATACTCAAGGCTGTAATCGGTGCCAAGGGTGCTTCAACAAAGTACTGAGTAAAGGGTCTGAATACTTATGCAAATGCTATATTTAGGTTTATTTTTTTTGTAACAATTTCTTTAAAAAAAAATGTTTTCTTTGTCATTATGGGGTATTGTGTGTACTGTAGATAATGAGAAAAAAACGAAACAATTTAATCAATTTTAGAATAAGGCTGTAATGTAACAAAATGTAGAAAAAGTCAAGTGGTCTGAATACTTTCCGAATGCACTGTATGTGTGCAAACATGTGAATGTCTACATGGAGAACAGTGACATCCCCGGGGACCATGGGACATACAGTATCAGTCAAAAGTGTGGACAAACCTACTCATTCAAGGGTTTTCCTTTATTTTAACTATTTTCTACATTGTTGAATAATAGTGAAGACATCAAAACTATGAAATAACACACGCAGTCTCCTCTGAACAGTTGATGTTGAGATGTGTCTGTTACTTGAACTCTGTGAAGTATTTATTTGGGCTGCAATCTGAGGCGCAGTTAACTCTAATAAACTTTTCATCAGCGGTAACTGGGTCTTCCTTTCCTGTGGCGGTCCTCATGAGAGCCAGTTTCATTATAGCACTTGATGGTTTTTGCGAGAGCACTTGAAGGAACTTTCAAAGTTCTTGATATTTTCCAGATTGACTGACTTTCATGACTTTAAGTAATGTTATTATTTTTCTTTGCTTATTTGAGCTGTTCTTGCCATAATATGGACCTGGTCTTTTACCAAATAGGGCTATCTTCTGTATACCACCTCTACATTGTCACAACACAGCTGATTAACTCAAACGCATTAAGGAGGAAAGAAATTCCACAAATTAACAGGCACACCTGTTAATTGAAATGCATTCTAGGTGACTATGTCATGAAGCTGGTTGAGAGAATGCCAAGAGTGTGCAAACCTGTCATCAAGCCAAAGGTGGCTACTTTGAAGAAACTCAAAAATAAAACATATTTGGTTACTACTGTACATGTTTCCATGTGTGTTATTTCATAGTTTATGTCTTCACTATTATTCTACAATGTAGAAAATTGTAAAAAAAATTAAGAAAAACCCTTGAATAAGTAGGTGTGTCCAAAACTTTGACTGGTACTTTATGTCAGACAACCCTGGAGCAGAGGATCAAAGAACATATTTAACATCACGTTGGGCCTCAACTTCCACTACAACACACATTACTCCCCTTGTGTGTCGCGTCTATGTTCACCCTCACCTATTCACTTTCTCGCTCATACCATTTCTAGCCACATATTCCACTTTTCTCTTTCCCGCTCGCCCTCCCTCTTGGTCTTTCTACTTGCTTTGTTTCTCTGTCTGGCTGTCAGTGTCAGTCTGTCTGTTGGTTTCACTCATCTACCACTCACCTACTTTTGTTTCCAAGAACCCAATACTTAGCAGGCATGAAAACACATAGGCCTATTGTGAAATTTCAGTATTTCCTCCCTCTATGAACTAACGACACTAATACCTAAAAGGGAATGAAGAGAACATCTCTCTAAGATTCAAAACCTGCTCTAGTCTACACACATACTAGGCCATTAGATTGGAAAATATTATCTAAGGTTCAAATGCTAATAGCACGGTCTGAGAAAGCAAAATCCCTCAAAGGTTGAGTACCCCTAACATTCTAAAGACATCTCTATCAACTTTCCAGCGCTGTGTATGAAAGGGATAATAATGTAATAATAAATGACTAATAAGCATCAGCGGTCTAAATGGGGGCTATAATAATAAAATGCCATTTAGCAGACACTTTTATCCAAAGCGACTTACAGTCATGCGTGGATACATTTTACGTGTGGGTAGTCCCAGGAATCGAACCCACTATCCTGGCATTGCAAGCGCCATGCTATACCAAGTGAGCTACAGATGACCACAAAGCTGGGTGTGAGTAGCGAAGGCCAAGCTTGTATTTCAGACATTGATTTGGAGAGACAGGAAAGTCGATTCCATTCTAGTGACAGGGATTTAAGTTTGGCTGGAGAGAGCAGATGGGATGGAGAGAGGTAAAGTGACTTCATTGATTATCCATGTGTAGTAATCTGTAGAGTGTATGTGTTGATAGATATTGGATTGGGAAGGAGTTGGGCAAAACCATTTATTTGGGATTTGATGGTACTTTAACGTATGCCTTTTAATAAGGCACAATGATGGTACCTCGACATCTGCTGAAGCACGTGTAAAAAAAAAAAAAAAAATGTAGGGTGGAAAATTCTTGCTAAACTAGCCCACTGGTAGTGCTTTATTTGACAGCCATGTTTCAGTGATAACATCAGTGTTAGGTGGTAACCATGGTTACTATCTTGGGGGGAGAGAGACATGAAGTGAGGGAGGGAAAAGACAGTGAACAAGAAAGAGAGGGTGAAAGAAGATCTAGATAAGAAAATTCTGCCAATAAGACAAGCAAAGAACACATATTAGAAAGCAGGGAATGAGAGGGCAGTGATTGAAAATGAGAGGACAGAGAGACACATTTTTCTCTAATGTGGTGAAAACCGATGGGGAAGACAAGGTCCAGCCACCATTTGATAGATTATATCTTTGATGCACTGAGCTGAGCTATCAGTGCTCGACTTTGGCAGGAGCTCATCGGAGCGGAGTGCCGGCACCTACAATCTTTTGCTCCTGCACCTAAATATAAACCGTACCGGCACCCAAATTGAGTACTGGCACCTATTTCAGACCAAGTCAAGCACTACAATCTATTAAACATCTGATGACACATTCACCAGAGTTCGTTACGTTGGACCTTCAAGCCGTGTCAGTTTTCTGCTTGTCACCCTACATGTTTTACTTATTCATAGGTTCCAACAGTTCATATAGGTTGAATTATTGAGGGCACGCATCTGTGAGTATATGTAGCTGGCTGGTTCCAGTTCAACCTCAAGCCCCACTCCCTAGCAAGCTAGCTAACTAACTAAGTTATTAGCTAGCCTTCTCACAAGTTATTTGCTAGCTAACTAGCTTACTATCTAACTAACATTAACTAAGTAGCTTCCTAACCGACTAACAAATATTAGCTAACTAACAAATTAGCTAACTAAATAACAGCTCTGAAAAGGACTATGCTGTCAAAACTACGCTTCCTTCGGAAAGCTGAGGATAAAGAATTTCAGTTACTTTAATGTTTCCCATTGAACACCCAATGCCTGGGGAAAAACCATTTCATAGATTCATTATTTGAGTCATTGAAAGGGTGAGAACAGAGTGGGTTGGCCATACCAATGGAATGAAACGAGAGGGGAAAATAACTTGAGATAAAGAGGGCAGTGGAGCTTCAAACTCAGCGTCAAACTTGTGAGTGGATGGATAGTCGAGACAAAAGATTTTTCTAACTAACCCATGATAGACCACAGCCTGTCATTTCTAATGGGAGCAAATGAATCCTAGCGGGCAGAACAAGCAAGGAGGTGGGCAGAGCCAAGCGATCCTATTGGCGCATTCTAGCATATTTCCGTTAGGGAATGCCTACTCTAAAGCGCACGTGCAATAACTCAATTCGCCCTTGCACTCCTAAACAACGCTATTTTTAAAAACATTGGCAAAGGATAAAGTCAAGAGATCCAAGGTAGAGATAAAATGTTTAATTGATGCGAAAATAAGCAGACAAAATACATCTCGCTCCATCTTCTCCCACTACTGGCCACTGGGCTTCCTCTCATCAACATAATTCGTGGTGAGTGGAAATGCCAACCGGAAAATGTATACATCCGGTGAAACATCTGGCTCATTGTTCGATTTGTGGTCGAGCCGGCCGGAGTCAAAGTCAGCCAATAAGCTTTATTTTGTAGAATGAGTAGCTTTTTCATACTCTTGACAAAATGTCTGTCAATAGCTGGCAATTGTCCGTTGTACATATGCTGTCGTTTTGCCATAGTAATAATGTACAGCTACCCCTTTGGTACAACATTTCTACCCTCAAGTCGAAACATGCATTGCTGTTTCCATATTAACATTGAAATTATTGCTTGAATCAATGGCTAAGAGAAAACAACCATACTGAAAGAAGCCCCAAACTGCAAATCTTAAAAACAGACAATAGACTAAAGAAAAATTGTTCTGATGCCACCTCACATAACAGTCTGAACAAGGTGCATGAAAAGTAGAGCTAAACAACTATACAAATTACATTTAGACACTTTTGGAGGACTACATCTTACGCCAACAGACAAACTTGTCTCGGATACTTTCCCATTTCCAGTCATGCGTTCAATAACATTTTAATACTTTAATAACCTTGCTGTGTAACACGCACTATTGGACACCCATACCCTTAATCTCCTGATATTAGTGTCAGGCTTGGCCGTCATGGCAACCGATTGAAGTAGGCGTCCGGCGTCATATTAAAGATCTCTTATCACAAGTGAGGCTGTGTCAGTTCGAATTCCGTTCTGCTCGACACCTTGTTTGTGATTATTTACCAATGGGCGTCACCCCACCTCCATTCCAGAGGAGATAAAAATATGGACGTGTCAGGGAAGCCAAAGAGCGTCCTCGAGGAGCAAGGAAAGACACATTCTTACTGTATGTAGCTAGTTGCAATGCTTCATGGTGCTAGGGTCAGGCAGGGGATTTCTTTTCTCCATTAATACTTTAACAGTGTCATACGCGTATCCATCTAGGACGTATTTCAGTGTCGTTCGAACAAACTTGCGGTTTTGTACATTTCCGGTTCTGTGGTGGAATTTGGGTTGATTTGATTGAACTCAGCCTGTATTTTTTTAATGTATTCTGTGACTATTCTATCTCCCTCTTGAGATTTCCAAATAACAAAAGCAACAGTATAAATGCCACAATTGAGTAACTTCTTACGAACTGATTCTCTCTTTAGCCGTTTGACCACATTGAATCAGCAAAGCAGTAACTCATTCACTTTAGTTTCATTGTAATGCTATACAATCCTTGTAGTTCCACACATATGTCTGGAAGATTGGCATGCCAATTTACCAGGTCAAACAAAACACTAATGACCATGGACCAGGGCACTCTTCCATGAAACTGACCACGCAGTTTATGCATGCTAAGTAGAGGATATAACAACCCAAAAGCTAGGATTCCAAAATGTGTACTTTACTCATTTAAAGACTTGCAAAAGTCCTTTTAAACTTGACCAAGTAGATGATAATTCTATGACCAAAAAACAGGAGGACCGAAAGTCCAATAAGCTATCCTCTGCTGATAAATAAAAGCTACATTTCCTTCAATGGCTTACAGACTAACACAAACCCATTGATAAACAACCTTTTTTTTTTTTTACAGTGAAAGAAATAGTGATGGATGGACTGAATAAGTAAGCATTTCACCGGTCGGTCTGCAGCACACCTGCTGTTTACGAAACATGTGACCAATAAAAATGGATTGATTCATTTTTTGTTGAATAGTTTATGGTGAGCTAAATGCTCACTTTTAAAAGAAAATGAAGGGGGACTGAAGTGGTACCCCACTCAGACCAACACCTCTCTAGCCTCTTCAAACCAGAACACTGATTTACATTCAGTGACAGAAAATAAACTAGTCATCCAACATCATAAGATAGGACAAGAGGAGGCTGCAAAATTAAATCATTGAAATGTAAGTGGCAAGGAACAGTTAGTGAGTGGAATAATTGCATATTAAAGGAGACGTAGTAGTTATCTGAAGCCACCGTGTTATCAGATATTTACATTAAATTACTGGCAAAGCAGAAGCTGTTATCCCCATCGGACACACACGATAGTCAATTTACACAAAACAATGATTTTTTTTAATCTCCATTTATTTATGGATTGCACTGACTAAGTCGCTGTGGATAAAAGCATCTGCTAAATAAGGGTTTCCCAAACTTAGCCATTGTAGTAGTTGGAATTCGGTTCAATCGCAGTGGATCGAATCATGTGAATCAAAATAATCATTTGTGAATCGGGAACAGGCGGCTAATTTTAGGAAAAAATACTTTGTTTTTGGATTATGTGGATGCAAAACTTGTTTTGTAGATACTTCAAGTTGGGCATTCAATTTATGAGCTATTGCAACTCAATAGATACTAGTCAACCTGCAAAGTAAACACGACTAAGGTAAGAAAAATATGACTAAACTACAAAAGAAGAACATTTGTGCGCGTTCTTCAGCTGTCTAAAAATATTTGTATGGTAGTTGGAGATGTTAAAGGTATAATTCAAGCTGAATAGGAGCTGAAGCAGTTCATTATTAAGAATAGGTCTGATTACTTTAGTAGAATGATATATATTTCAGCTAGGTCATCAATTGTAAAAAAAAAAAAGAATAAAAAAAAAAGCTGAATATGCCTCTGCAGAATGAAAAACTGTGGTCCCTGTAACTCATTTCAAAACCATTATACCAAAAGTCTAACATCTTTTGGTATGGCTGATAGGTGTATTTGCTCACTCGCCACAAAAGAATGGAAATCCATTCAACAGTAAATCAACTGTGTATGGCCTAGTACTCCGTCACCGTACGATTCGATTGAGGTGACGTCTACAAAATTCATCAGACTCTAGCATTTCAGCTGTGATTGTGTGAAATAAGGGTTAGGTGGTAGTTTGGAGATGCAACACAGCCAGCAAAGGCTGTCATATCCAATTGCTGATGCAAAGCAACGGAGGGGGTGTACAAAAGAACTCCCATTTGCCTACAGTACGATTGTCACATCAAAACAAAAGAAAACTCAACCCCCAGAATCTGGATAAGGAATTTACCGTCATACAACACAGGACTTACAAAGGAGTTAATTCTGAATCCTTTGAAAATCTTTCCAAAAAAGTTCAATAATATGCTTTACCTCCCACTCGGCTCTCTGCCACGGTATAACAATTTCAGTGCTTGTAATTCAGCGCTCATTCTGTCTGGCTCACATAAAAGAGAAGAAAATAGAATATCAAAAGAATTATTTATCGACCATCAGTTGTAAACAAATATTTGTGGTCTTAGTAAGCTCCTGCTCCAGCTGTTAGGTTTGACATTATGGTTGTATCCTATGACACCACCCATGATCAGTACCTTAGCATACTTATTTTGTCGACATTTTGAGTCAAGTTGATCAACGTCTCGACAAAGCAGTAACCAATTTTGCTTTCAGGATGAGGACAGTCCTGAACTGACCCTGGCAATGTTTACACTCTGTGTGGCGTCAGACAGAGGTGTGAGTGACCCTTTAAGATTAGAGCCAGGGAGATGTTTTTTGATCCGGCCCAGACTGCCCTACTTACATCCTATCGACCAGCTGTACTCCAATGGTCATCCTTTCTCTCTCACACACACACACACACACACACACACACACTAGCATTTCATATTTTAAATGGTATTTTACAAAATGTTCCATCCCAAGAAAAAAAAAAACTTTTCTCCCAGAAGTGTTATTCTAAAGCATATGTCACCATTTGATTAGAGCTTTGATCGGCATGACATTCAAGCCTGATGCTACCTGATCCTGATGAGCCATACATTAAAGACATTTCATGAGCCCAAGCCCAAATGAGTGTGCTGGTATCCAATACATAGCCTACAATATACAGTGCATTCGGAAAGTATTCTGACCCCTTCCCTTTTTTCCACATTTTGTTACGTTACAGACTTAAAAAATTAATTATGATGAATTAAATAAATGCTTTCCTCATCAATCTACACACAATACTCCAAAATGACAAAACAAAGTTGCAAATGTATTAAAAATAAAAAATAAATACGAATTCAGACACTTTGCTATGAGACTCAAAATTGAGCTCAGGAGAATCCTGTTTCCATTGACCATCCTTTGAGATGTTTCTACAACTTGGAGTCCACATGTGGTAAATTCAAATTGGTTGGACATGATTTGGAAAGGCACACGTCTATATAAAAGGTCCCACAGCTGACAGTGCATGTCAGAGCAAAACCCAAGCCATGAGGTCGAAGGAATTGTCCATAGAGCTCAGAGACAGGATTGTGTCGAGGCGCAGATCTAGGGAAGGGTACCAAAACATTTCTGCAGTATTGAAGGGATAAGCGCCTTGGTCTGGGAGGTGACCAAGAACCCGATGGTCACTCTGACAGAGCTCTAGAGTTCCTCTGTAGAGATGGGAGAACCTTCCAGAAGGACAACCATCTCTGCAGGACTCCACCAACCAGGCCTTTATGGTAGTAGTCAGTAAAAGACACACAAATTGATCAGAAATACAGTGTAGACATTGTTAATGACTATTGTAGCTGGAAATAGAAGATTTTTTTTATGGAACATGTACATAGGCGTACAGAGGCCCATTATCAGCAACCATCCCTCCTGTGTTCCAATGGCATGTTGTGTTAGCTAATCCAAGTTTATCATTTTAAAAGGCTAATTGATCATTAAAAAACCCTTTTGCAATTATGTTAGCACAGCTGAAAACTGTTGTTCTGCTTAAAGAAGCAATAAAACTGGCCTTCTTTAGACAAGTTGAGTATCTGGAGAATCAGCATTTGTGGGTTTGATTACAGGCTCAAAATGGCCAGAAACAAATAACTTTCTTCTGAAACTCGTCAGTCTATTCTTGTTCTGAGA
Organism: Salmo trutta; assembly: GCF_901001165.1. Taxonomy (NCBI): domain Eukaryota; kingdom Metazoa; phylum Chordata; class Actinopteri; order Salmoniformes; family Salmonidae; genus Salmo; species Salmo trutta. Next base: position 5,200,554 of record NC_042983.1, on the reverse strand, counting down.
AACGAAGGCTATTCCATGCAAGAAATTGCCAAGAAAATGAAGATCTCGTACAACGCTGTGTACTACTCCCTTCACAGAACAGCGCAAACTGGCCCTAACCAGAATAGAAGAGTGGGAGGCCCAGGTGCACAACTGAGCAAGAGGACTATATACAGGATATACAGACGCTCTATTGAGTTTATAATGCCTGTCCTTGGAATTTTCTAAATGGATTAACTATTCTACATTGAACACTTCATGTGGATGAGTTATGGCCAGGACATCTGTATGGTGAGTAGGCCAAGGCTTAATAATTCTGATGAAAATACGCTTGGTCTTCATCAAACTAACGTTTTTGCATAGTTTCAGTGTGGAACCTGTCTTTGTTTAGGAGGGTAATAGCCTAGGCTAACAAATTCTAAATGCCACTAGCAGTTTGCAAAGTAGGGTCGTCACTAACGTTAGTTACCACAGCCACAAATTCATAAACCCTGCCTGTTTCTACAATTTTTCGTCTTAAAATCAGATTTTAAACTTAACCACATTGCTAACCTTTTTTTTTTTTTTTTTTTAATTTAATTTATTTTGGGCAACAGATATATACAACAAAATGCACAATATGGACCCAGAGGATATCACTTGAAAGTATTCATTAAAACGCTTATTTCCAAAGTGGTCCTCGATGGTAAAAATAACTAACACAATGATTAAAAGACAAGACAAAATTACAAACAACCATAAATACATTAATTTATATTGACATCCTAAAAAGTGGCACTATTCACTGCACTTCTCCCTAACCTTAAAAATCAACCATATTCATTTCACATTTAAACAATCTAATCGCACATCATACCGATCCTTCAAATAATACACCTGACCAGCAGTAGGGGTCACAAGGGGCAGTGGAGTGGTTTCTCTTACTTAGACAACCTTGTCCAAATGAAAAGCTTTGCCTGCTTTTTAAACCTATTTTTACTTTTTATTTGCTTGATCTCCAGGGGAAGGCTATTCCATAGACAAATGCCTGTATGGAGAAACGTGCTCCTCGCAGTACTGTTTACTCTTATGCCTCACCCTAAACTTAAATTAATACAAAAAAAGCACATTTTTACTTTCATACATTTTTACAATACAGCCAAGTGGCTGTGGTAATTAGTGACAACCGCAAAGTAGCCTAAGCAAAAATCACACAATTATTCCAAAACTGCAACTCATTGTCAGAACACATATTTTACTACTTCAGTTATCCAGTCCATTTTGAATTTGAGATAAAACTCAATTTGGCAAGGAATGTAGCTTGTGTATCCCATCAGTTAGAGATGTTTTTATGAGCATTTATTTCTGTAGGTGCACACAGCACGTGTGTGTAGAGGGAGCTGTCAGAACGCAATTGAGTGAGTGAGACATTAAGGGATGTTAAGGGATCACTGTGTGATGCTTGGCTTGGTTTCTTTTTTGTTGTGTCCCGCAATTGCACATGTACAAATGGAACACTAGTGTGAAAGCACAGAAACGGCTTCAAGACAAAATTTCGACCAAATAGTTGTACAATATTTGAACAGATGTGATCTCTGGTTAAAGATCGATTTTTTGATGTCCGTTCGAGCAGTTCTCGATTACTCACACCCAATATCCCTAAGAGAAAGACTGCAAGAGAGTGCTCACGTGCGCACTGATTTAAAACAGCTATATTCAAGTCTTAGGCTGCTTTTAAACTCTGCGCTGCAATAAAAAAAAAACATCTTTACAATAACTGTTTTAGTCAAAAGTAAAAAAGTTACCATGAGATGATACATGCATTGTGAACTGTGCTCCATGCTGAGATGTGCTGTCTGTGATTGATCATGCAGATAGCAGTGAGAGGGCCTTAGAGAAGCCAGATTTAGACATAGCATATAAATGAACAGTTAACATCATGCTGTTGATAAAAATAATTTACTATAAATTTACCAGTTTCTTGCAGTTATTTTGTCTCTGCGTGCAGTTTGAGGTTGCTAACTAGTAGATACCATAGCATGCTAGTAGATACCATAGCATGCTAGTAGATACCATAGACTTCCAGGCATTGCACTAACGCTAGTTAGCATTGGCTAGTGAAACTACTTCTAACTTTCTTCATGCTGGATGCAGAGACAAAAATTGTATCTATGACTCTGTGGAAAAAGATGAAGGCTTCATTGCAAAAATCCTAGGATATCACTTTAAACGACTAAAACCAGATATAAAGTATCTAGAAAAGATAATGGAGCTACAGTTGAAGTGGGAAGTTTACATACACCATACTCAGTTTTCACAATTCCTGACATTTAATCCAAGTAAAAACTCCCTGTCTTAGGTCAGTTAGGATCACCACTTTATTTTAAGAATGTGAAATGTCAGAATAATAGTAGAGAGAATGATTTATTTCAGCTTTTATTTCTTTCATCACATTCCCAGTGGGTTAGACGTTTACATACACTCAATTAGTATTTTGTAGCATTGCCTTTAAATTGTTTAACTTGGGTCAAACGTTTTGGGTAGCCTTCCACAAGCTTCCCACAATAAGTTGGGTGAATTTTGGCCCATTCCTCCTGACAGAGCTGGTGTAACTGAGTCAGGTTTGTAGGCCTCCTGGCTCGCACACGCTTTCAGTTCTGCCCACAAATGTTCTATAGGATTGAAGTCAGGGCTTTGTGATGGCCACTCCAATACCTTGACTTTGTTGTCCTTAAGCCATTTTGCCACAACTTTGGAAGTATGCTTGGGGTCATTGTCCATTTGGAAGACCCATTTGTGATCAAGCTTTAACTTCCTGACTGATGTCTTGAGATGTTGCTTCAATATATCCACATAATGTTCCATCCTCATGATGCCATCTATTTTGTGAAGTGCACCAGTCCCTCCTGCAGCAAAGCACCCCCACAACATGATGCTGCCACCCCCGTGCTTCATGGTTGGGATGGTGTTCTACGGGCTTGCAAGCCTCCCCCTTTTTCCTCCAAACGTAACGATGGTCATTATGGCCAAATAGTTATATTTTTGTTTCATCAGACCAGAGGACATTTCTCCAAAAAGTACGATCTTTGTCCCCATGTGCAGTTGCAAACCGTAGTCTGGCTTTTATATGGCGGTTTTGGAGCAGTGGCTTCTTCCTTGCTGAGCGGCCTTTCAGGTTATGTCGATATAGGACTCGTTTTACTGTGGATATAGATACTTTTGTACCCGTTTCCTCCAGCATCTTCACACGGTCCTTTGCTGTTGTTCTGGAATTGATTTGCACTTTTCGCACCAAAGTACGTTTATCTCTAGGAGACAGAACACGTCTCCTTCCTGAGCAGTATGACGGCTGCGTGGTCCCATGGTGTTTATACTTGCATACTATTGTTTGTACAGATGAACGTGCTACCTTCAGGCGTTTGGAAATTGCTCCCAAAGATGAACCAGACTTGTGGAGGTGTACAATTGTTTTTCCTGAGGTCTTTGCTGATTTCTTTTGATTTTCCCACAATGCCAAGCAAAGAGGCATTGAGTTTGAAGGTAGGCCTTGAAATACATCCACAGGTACACCTCCAATTGACTCAAATGATGTCAATTAGCCTATCAGAAGCTTCTAAAGCCATGACATTTTCTGGAATTTTCCAAGCTGTTTCGGCACAGTCAACTTAGTGTATGTAAACTTCTGACCCACTGGAATTGTGATACAGTGAATTATAAAAGTGAAATAATCTGTCTGTAAACAATTGTTGGAAAAATTACTTGTGTCATGCACAAAGTAGATGTCCTAACCGACTTGCCATAACTATAGTTTGTTAAACAAGAAATTTGTGGAGTGTTTGAAAAACGAGTTTTAATGACTCCAACCTAAGTGTATATAAACTTCCGACTTCAACTGTATATATTTTAATAAGATCATCTTTGAAAACGAACAAATCACCAAAATAAAGAAAAATCAAAAATACCTAAATTGTCATACCATTGATTTTGTAGGTGAGAGACCGGTCATTGGCTACGCCCACATCCCCAGTCCACCTGGTCATGCTGCTGATCCAGTTTCTGCTTTTCTGCCTGCAGCTATGGAACCCTGACCTGTTCACTGGACGCGCTACCTTGACCAGAACCTGGTGTTTCGACCCTCTCTCTTTTGCTCTATTAATCTCTCCGGCTACCGCACCGCCTGTCTATACCTCAATGCATGGCTACGGAAAGCATACTGACATTTACTCCTGATGTGCTGACCTGTTACAACCTCTATAACCACAGTGATTATTATTCAACCATGCTGGTCAACTATGAACGATATTGCATTAATGGGCATGCACTCCTATAATCTCCAACCGGCACAGCCAGAAAAGGACTGGCCACCGCTCAGAGCCTGGTTGCTTCGTAGGTTCCTGACTTTCTAAGGATTTTTTTCTAGCCACAGTTCTTCAACATCTGCATTGCTTGCTCTTCAGGTTTTTAGGCTGGGTATCTATATAAGCACTTTGTGACAACTGCTGATGTAAAAAGGGCTTAATCAAATACATTTGAATGATTGAGGCAATTTTACTATTACTATGAGATAAACCGTGTGTGTTAACTTGGCTGTGAGCAATCAGCTGTTTTCCCTTGGTGGCAGGAGCAGCAGTAGAATTCAGCTGGTCACCCTCCAGCCAACCGTACCAGACCTTCTTAACAACACCCTCACCATCACCATGCCAGACCACCCTAGGGGCAGAGTGTGTGTGCGTCCATGGATCTTTTTGGATCAAAATTAGGCTTAGGTGGTGGGCAGGGAGTGGCGTGGCCATGGCCAACGGTGCCATGCCCACTGTTGGACGAAGTAACAGAATGTAGCTCCTTTACAACCACAATTTCCTGCCATTCTACACATTTTTCCATATCTTATGCAATTGTGTATGTTAATAGGCCTATGTTGTGTAAATTTCCCCAGCGTGGCTACAAATGACAATGTATCCTCAGTCAACTCACCTGGTTAAATAAAATAAAAATAAAAATCTGCGTGACTCAAACATAACAAAATCAATGCCATGCCATGAAATCAATACTCCTGAACGCATAATTTTTGGAGTTTTAGATTCATTTACTGTCTAGCTTTTATTTTGGTGATTGATAGTGAAAAATATATACTGTAGGTCCTTTATCTTTTCTACCTTACTTTATGTCCGGTTATAGTTGTATTTACATTCCAAAAAATATATTTTTAAATATAATAACATTAATATGTACAAATACAGTGCATTCGGAAAGTATCTATTCAGATCCCTTCACTTTTTGTTATGTTACAGACTTATTCTAAAATGGATTAAATAATTCCCCCCCCCCCTCATCCATCCACACACAATACCCCATAACAAAGAAAAATATTTTTGTACATTTATGAATAAAAACAAACTGATATAACACATTTACATAAATATTCAGACCCTTTACTCAGTACTTTGTTGAAGCACCTTTGGCAGCGATTACAGCCTTGAGTCTTCTTGGGTATGACGCTACAAGCTTGGCACACCTGTATTTGGAGAGTTTCACAGTCTGAGGTCCTGAGCACTTCGGAGCAGGATTTCATCAAGGATCTCAGCGTACTTTGCGCCGTTCATATTTCCCTCGATCCTGACTAGCCTCCTAGTCCCTGCCGCTGAAAAACACCCCCACAGCATGATGCTGCCACTACCATATGCTTCACCGTAGGTACGGTGCCAGGTTTACTCCAGATGTGACGCTTGACATTCAGGCCAAAGAGTTCAATCTTGGTTTCATCAAACCAGAGAATCTTGTTTCTCATGGTCTGAGAGCCCTTCAGGTGCCTTTTGGCAAACTCCAAGAGGGCTGTCATGTGCCTTATACTGTAGAGTGGCTTCCGTAAGGCCACTCTATCATAAAGGTCTGATTGGTGGAATGCTGCAGAGATGGTTGGTCTCTGGAAGGTACTCCCATCTCCACAGAGGAACTCTGGAGCTCTGTCAGTTACCATCGGTTTCTTGGTCACCTCCCTGACCAAGGCCCTTCTATTCCCCCATTGCTCAGTTTGGAAAGCCGGTCAGCTCTAGGAAGAATCTTGGTGGTTCGAAACTTCTTCCATTTAAGAATGATAAAGGCCACTGTGTTCTTGGGGAGATTCAAAGCTGCAGACATTTTTTGGTACCCTTCCCCAGATCTGTGCCTCGACACAAACCTGTCTCGGAGCTCTAATTCCTTCTACCTCTTGGCTTGGTTTTTGCTCTGACATGCACTGTCAACTGTGGGACCTTATATAGACAGGTGTGTGCCTTTCCAAATCATGTCCAATCAATTGAATTTACCACAGGTGGACACCAATGAAGTTGTAGCTACATCAAGGATTATCAATGGAAACAGGATGTACCTGAGCTCAATTGCGTCTCATAGCAAAGGGTCTGAATACTTACGTAAGTAACATATTTCTGGTTTTCATTTTTAATACATTCGCAAAAATGTCTGTCATTATGTGTAGATTGATGATTTATTTATTTAATCCTTTTAGAATAAGGCTGTAACGTAACAAAATGTGGAAAAAGTCAAGGGGTATGAATAATTTCCAAATGCACTGTATGTGTGCGCATATGTGGATGTCAACATACCACCCTGCATCCCACTGCTGGCTTTCTTCTGAAGCTAAGCAGGGTTGGTCCTGGTCAGTCCCTGGATGGGAGACCCGATGCTGCTGGAAGTAGTGTTGGAGGGCCAATAGGAGGCACTCTTTCCTCTGGTCTAAAAAATATCCCAATGCCTTAGGGCAGTGATTGGGGACACTGCCCTGTGTAGGGTGCTGTCTTTCAGATGGGACGTTAAACGGGTGTCCTGACTCTCTGAGGTCATTAAAGATTCCATTGCACTTATCATAAGAGTAGGGGTGTTAACCCCGGTGACCTGGCTAAATTCCCAATCTGGCCCTCATATCATCACAGCCACCTAATCATCCCCAGTTTACAATTGGCTCATTCATCCCCCTCTTCTCCCCTGAAACTATTCCCCAGGTCGCTGCTGTAAATGGTAATGTGTTCTCAGTCAACTTACCTGGTAAAATAAATAAATATGGAGAAAAGTGACATGCCCGGGGACCATGGGACATACAGTATCAGTCAAAAGTTTGGACAAACCTACTTATTCAAGGGTTTTCCTTAATTTATTACTATTTTCTACATTGTTGAATAATATTGAAGACATGGAATCATGTAACGGAAAAGTATTAAACATATCAAAATATTTTAGATTCTTCAAAGCAGCCACCCATTGCCTTGACAGCTTTGCACACTCTTAGTATTCTCTCAACTAGTTTCACGAGGAATGCTTTTCCAACAGTCTTGAAGGAGTTCCCACATATGCTGAGCACTTGTTGGCTGCTTTTCCTTCACTCTGTGGTCCAAATCATCCGACACCATCTATATTGGTGAATGCGGAGGCCATGTCATCTGACGCAGCACTCCATCACTCTCCTTCTTGGTCACATAGCCCTTACACAGCAAGGAGGTGTGTTTGGAGTCATTGTTATGTTGAAAACAAATGATAGTCCCACTAAGCCCAAACCAGATGGGATGAAGTATCGCTGCAGAATGCTGTGGTAGCCATGATGGTTAATTGTGCCTTGAATTCTAAATAAATAACTGACAGTGTCACCAGCAAAGCACCCCCACACATCCTCTATGCTTCACGGTGGAAACCACACATGCAGAGATCATCTGTTCAACTATTCTGCGTCTCACAAAGACACGGTGGTTGGAACCAAAAATCTCCAATTTGGACTCATCAGACCAAAAAGACAGATTTCCAACAGTCTAACGTCCATTTCTCGTGTTTGTTGGCCCAAGCAAGTCTCTTCTTCTTATTGGTGTCCTTTAGTAGTGCTTTCTTTGCAGCAAATTGACCATGAAGGCCTGATTCACGCAGTCTCCTCTGAACAGTTGATGTTGAGATGTGTGTTTATTTGTGATGCAATTTCTGAGGCTGGTAACTGGAATGAACCGATCGTCTCAGCAGCAGAGGTAACTCTGGGTCTTCCATTCCTGTAGCGGTCCTTATGAGAGCCAGTTTAATCATAGCGATTGATGGTTTTTGCGAGAGCACTTGAATAACTTTCAAAGTTCTAGACATTTTCCGGATTGACTGACCTTCATGTCTTAAAGTAATGACGGACTGTCGTTTCTCTTTGCTTATTTTAGCTGTTCTTGCCACAATATGGACTTGGTCTTTTACCAAATCTTCTGTACCTTGTCCTTGTCACAACACAACTGATTGGCTCAAATGCATAAAGGAAATCAATTCCACAAATTAACTTTTAAGAATGCACATCTGTTAATTGAAATGCATTCCAGGTGACTACATCATGGTTGAGAGAATGCCAAGAGTGTGCAAAGCTGTCATCAAGACAAGGAGTGAATATTTGAAGAATCTCAAATTTAAAATATATTTTGATTTGTCACTATTATTCTATAATGTATAAAATAGCAAAAATATAATAAAAACCTTGAATGAGTATGTGTTCTAAAACGTTTGACCGGTATTTTATTTTTTAAACACTGGTTGGACATAGCCGGCCCAAAAAACACTTTAGCTCCCCACCCAAGACATTTCTATGCAGAAAAATGCTGCTGTGTGTGCCTACCTGTGTTTTTTTTTGTCAGCCAATGGGAGTCAGGGTATGGAAATAAAGAGAACTGAAACGCTTCAACTTATTTGCTAGGTGTGTCCTCACCTGTTGTCTGATGGTAAGAGGGAGAGCAGAGCCAGAGACGACAGTTTCCTCCTCTCCGGCTGTGTGATGTTGTCCATGCGGTCTACCCACATCTCTATCACACCACCTAACAACTGGCCAATCTGACACAGGAGAGAGAGAGAAAGTGAGAAAGAAAGAGAGAGAGAGAGAGAGAGCAAGAACACAAGGTTCAAGCATATCAGTCATCTGAAGTGGCCTCTGTCTTCCAAAGTCACAGAAAAGAAGTGGACAGGTGAAAGCATAACAGCTGTTATACTTCATCCACATTGCTCTCACCTATTTTGTCACATTAGTACTAATGGAAGAGTAGAGCTTGTGAGATACACCCTACTGTATACAGTGCATGAGGAAAGTATTCAGACCCCTTGAGTTTTTCCACATATTGTAAAGTTCCAGCCTTATTCTAAAATGTATTAAATAAAAAAATGTCCTCAATCTACACACATCACCCCATAATGACAAAGCGAAACAGGTTTTTAGAAATGTTTTCAAATATAAAAAAGATACACAAAAAATACCTTAATTACATTAGCATTCAGAACCTTTGCTATGAGACTCGAAATTGAGCCCCGGTGAATCATATTTCCATTAATCATCCTTGAGATGTTACTACAACTTGACTGGAGTCCACCTGTGGCAAATTCAATTGATTGGACATGATTAGGAAAGACACACACGCTCACGGACAATTCCTTTAAACCTCAATACTTGGTTTTTGTTCTGACATGCACAGTCAACTGTGGGGACTTAATATAGACAGCTATGGGACAAGTTTGTGTCGAGGCACAGATCTGAGGAAGGGCACAAAAAATGTATGCAATTTTGAAGGTCCCCAAAAACACATTGGCCTCCATCATTCTTCAATGGGAGAAGTTTGGAACCACCAAGACTCTTCCTAGAGCTGGCCGGCTAGCCAAACTAAGCAATGGGGGGAGAAGGGCCTTGGTCGGGGAGGTGACCAAGAAACCGATGGTCACTCTGACAGAGCTTCAGAGTTCCTCTGTGGAGATGGGAGAACCATCCAGAAGGACAACCATCTGTGCAGCACTCCACCAATTAGGCATTTATGGTAGAGTGGCCAAACGGAAGTCAGTCTTTGGTAAAAGACACATGACAGCCCTCTTGGAGTAAGCCAAAAGGCGCCTAAAGGACTCTGACCATGAGAAATAAGATTCTCTGGTCTGATGAAACCGAGATTGAACTCCTTCGCCTGAATGTCAAGCGTCACGTCTGGAGGAAACCTGGCGCCATCCCTAAGGTGAAGCATATGGTGGTGGCAGCATCATGCTGTGGGGATGTATTTCAGCGGCAGGCTCGGGAGACTAGTCAGGATCAAGGCAAAGATGAACGAAGCAAAGTACAGAAAGATCCTTGATGAAAACCTGCTCCAGAGCGCCCAGGACTGGGGTTAAGGTTCACCAGGAACAGGACAATGACCCTAAGCAAACAGCCAAGACAATGCAGGACTGGCTAAAGGACAAGTCTCTGAATGTCCTTGAGTGGCCAAGCCAGAGCCCGGACTTGAATCCGAGCGAACATCTCTGGAGATACTTGAAATGAAAATAGTTGTGCAGCGACGCTCCCCATCCAACCTGACAGAGGTTGAGAGGATCTGCAGAGAAGAATGGGAGAAACTCCCCAAATACAGGTGTGCCAAGCTTGTAGTGTCATTCCCAAGAACACTCGAGGCTTTAATCGCTGCCAAAGGCGTTTCAACAAAGTACTGAGTAAAGGGTTTGCATACATATGTAAATGTAATATTAAAGTTTTTAATTTTCAATAAAATAGCAAAAATGTCTAAACCCGTTTTTGCTTTGTCATTATGGGATAAATAAATATATACATACATACACACACTTGAAGTCGGAAGTTTACATACACTTAGGTTGGAGTCATTAAAACTCGTTTTTCGATCACTCCAAAAATGTATTGTTAACAAACTATAGTTTTGGCAAGTCGTTTACTTTGTGCTTGACACGTCATTTTTCCAACAATTGTTTACAGACAGATTATTTCACTGTATCACAATTCCAGTGGGTCAGAAGTTTACATACACTAAGTTGACTGTGCCTTTAAACAGCTTGGAAAATTCCAGACAATTATGCCATGGCTTTAGAAGCTTCAGATAGGCTAATTGACATCATTTGAGACAATTGGAGGTGTACCTGTGGATGTATTTCAAGGCCTTCCTCAAACTCAGTGCCTCTTTGCTTGACATCATGGGAAAATCAAAAGAAATCAGCCAAGACCTCAGAAAAAGATATTGTAGACCTCCACAAGTCTGGTTCATCCTTGGGAGCAATTTCCAAACGCCTGAAGGTACCATGTTCATCTGTACAAACAATAGTACACAAGTATAAACACCATGGGACCACGCAGCCATCATACCATTCAGGAAGGAGACGCGTTTTGTCTCCTAGAGATGAACGTACTTTGGTACAACAGCAAAGGACCTTCTGAAGATGCTGGAGGAAACGGGTACAAAAGCATCTATATCCACAGTAAAACGAGTCCTATATCGACATAACCTGAAAGGCCGCTCAGCAAGGAAGAAGCCACTACTCCAAAACCACCATAAAAAAGCCAGACTACGGTTTGCAACTGGACATGGGGACAAAGATCGGACTTTTTGGAGAAATGTCCTCGTCTGATGAAACAAAAATAGAACTGTTTAGCCATAATGACCATCGTTATGTTTGGAGGAAAAAAGGGGGAGGCTTGCAAGCCGAAGAACACCATACCAACCGTGAAGCACGGGGGTGGCAGCATCATGTTGTGGGGGTGCTTTGCTGCAGGAGGGACTGGTGCACTTCACAAAATTGATGGCCTCATGAGGAAGCAAAATTATGTGGATATATTGAAGCAACATCTCAAGACATCAGTCAGAGATGGCCGCCTCGCTTCGCGTTCCTAGGAAACTATGCAGTATTTTGTTTTTTTGTGTTATTTCTTATAATGCTACCCCAGAAAATCTTAGGTTTTATTACATACAGTCGGGAGGAACTATTGAATATAAGAGCAACGCCAACTCACCAATATTACGACCAGGAATACGACTTTCCCGAAGTGGATCCCCTGTTTGGCCTACCACCCAGGACAATGGATCGGATCCCAGCCGGCGACCCAAAACAACGACGCCATAGAAGGGGCAGACGGAGTGATCTTCTAGTCAGGCTCCGTAGACGGGCACATCGCGCACCGCTCCCGAGCATACTACTCGCCAATGTCTAGTCTCTTGGCAACAAGGTAGACGAACTCCGAGCAAGAGTTGTCTTCCAGAAAGACATCAGAGACTGTAACGTTCTTTTCACGGAAACATGGCTCACTCGAGACACGCTATCTGAGTCGGTACAGCCACCTGGTTTCTTCACGCATCGCGCCGACAGAAACAAGCATCTCTCTGGTAAGAAGAAGGGCGGGGGTGTGTGCCTTATGATTAATGAGACGTGGTGTGATGATAACAACATACAGGAACTCAAGTCCTTTTGTTCACCTGACTTAGAATTCCTCACAATTAAATGCCGACCGCATTATCTACCAAGAGAAATCTCTTCGATCATAATCACAGTCGTGCATATTCCCCCCCCAAGCAGACACGTCGACGGCCCTGAAAGAACTTCATTCGACTCTATGTAAACTGGAAACCACATATCCTGAGGCTGCATTTATTGTAGCTGGGGATTTTAACAAGGCTAATCTGAAAACAAGGCTCCCCAAATTCTATCAGCATATCGATTGTGCTACCAGGGCTGGCAAAACCCTAGATCACTGATATTCTAACTTCCGCGACGCATGTAAGGCCCTCCCCCGCCCTCCCTTCAGAAAAGCTGACCACGACTCCATTTTGTTGCTTCCAGCCTATAGACAAACTAAACCAGGAAGCACCCGCGCTCAGGTCTGTTCAACGCTGGTCCGACCAATCGGATACCATGCTTCAAGATTGCTTCGATCCCGTGGACTGGGATATGTTCCGCATAACGTTGAACAACATTGATGAATACGCTGATTTGGTGAGCGAGTTTATTAGCAAGTGCATCGGTGATGTTGTACCCGCAGAGTCTATTAAAACATTCCCCAACCAGTAGCAGTGGATTGATGGCAGCATTCGCACAAAACTGAAAGCGCGAACCACTGCTTTTAATCAGGGCAAGGTGACCGGAAACATAACCGAATACAAACAGTGTAATCAAACAAGCTAAGCGTCAGTATAGAGACAAAGTGGAGTCACAATTCAACGGCTCAGACACGAGAGGTATGTGGCAGGGTCTACAGTCAATCACGGACTACAAAAGAAAAACCAGCCCCTCGCGGATCACGATACCTTGCTCCCAGACAGACTAAACAACTTTTTTGCTCGCTTTGAGGACAATACAGTGCCACTGACACGGCCCGCTACCAAAACCTGCGGGCTCTCCTTCACCGTAGCCAACGTGAGTAAAACATTTAAACGTGTTAACCCTCGCAAGGCTGCAGGCCCAGACGGCATCCCCGGCCGCTTCCTCAGAGCATGCGCAGACCAGCTGGCTGGTGTGTTTACAGACATATTCAATCAATCCTTATCACAGTCTGCTGTTCCCACATGCTTCAAGAGGGCCACCATTGTTCCTGTTCCCAAGAAAGCTAAGGTAACTGAGCTAAATGACTACCGCCCGGTAGCACTCACTTCCGTCATCATGAAGTGCTTTGAGAGACTAGTCAAGGACCATATCACCTCCACCCTACCTGACACCCTAGACCCACTCCAATTTGCTTACCGCCCCAATAAGTCCACAGACGATGCAATCGCCATCACACTGCACACTGCCCTAACCCATCTGGACAAGAGGAATAACTATGTAAGAATGCTGTTCATCGATTACAGCTCATCATTTAACACCATAGTACCCTCCAAACTTGTCATTAAGCTTGAGACCCTGGGTCTCGACCCCGCCCTGTGCAACTGGGTCCTGGACTTCCTGACGGGCCGCCCCCAGGTGGTGAGGGTAGGTAACAACATCTCCACCCCTCTGATCCTCAACACTAGGGTGCGTTTTCAGCCCTCTACTGTACTCTCTGTTCACCCACGACTGCGTGGCCATGCACACCTCCAACTCAATCATCAAGTTTGCAGACGACACTACAGTGGTAGGCTTGATTACCAACAACGACGAGACGGCCTACAGGGAGGAGGTGAGGGCCCTCGGAGTGTGGCGTCAGGAAAATAACCTCACACTCAATGTCAACAAAACAAAGGAGATGATTGTGGACTTCAGGATACAGCAGAGGGAGCAGCCCCCTATCTAAATTGACGGGACAGTAGTGGAGAGGGTGGAAAGTTTTAAGTTCCACGGCGTACACATCACGGACAAACTGAAATGGTCCACCCACACAGACAGCGTGGTGAAGAAGGCGCAGAAGCGCCTCTTCAACCTCAGGAGGCTGAGGAAATTCAGCTTGTCACCAAAAACACTCACAAACTTTTACAGATGCACAATCGAGAGCATCCTGTCGGGCTGTATCACCGCCTGGTACGGCAGCTGCTCCGCCTAAAACCGGAAGGCTCTCCAGAGGGTAGTGAGGTCTGCACAACACATCACCAGGTGCAAACTACCTGCCCTCCAGGACACCTACACCACCTGATGTCACAGGAAGGCCAAAAAGATCCTCAAGGACAACAACCACCCGAGCCACTGCCTGTTCACCCCGCTATCATCCAGAAGGCGAGGTCAGTACAGGTGCATCAAAGCGGGGACCGAGAGACTGAAAAACAGCTTCTATCTCAAGCCCATCAGACTGTTAAACAGCCATCATTGACATTGAGTGGCTGCTGCCAACATACTGACTCAACTCTAGCCACTTTAATAATGGAAAAATTGATGTAATCAATTTATCACTAGCCACTTTAAACAATGCCACTTTATATAATGCTTACATACCCTACATTACTCATCTCATATGTATATACTGTACGCTATACCATCTACTGCATCTTGATGTAATATATCACTAGCCACTTTAAACAATGCCACTTTATATAATGTTTTCATACCCTACATTACTCATCTCATATGTATATACTGTACTCTATACCATCTACTGCCTACGCCTTTCAGGTATCACTCATTCATATATTTTTACGTACATATTCGTATTAATTCCTTTACACTTGTGTGTATAAGGTCGTTCTTGTGAAATTGTTAGGTTACATCACTGCATGGTCGGAACTAGAAGCACAAGCATTTCGCTACACTCGCATTAACATCTGCTAACCATGTATACGTGACAAATACATTTGATTTGAAAGCTTGGTCGCAAATGTATCTTCCAAATGGACAATGACCCCAAGCATACTTCCAAAGTTGTGGCAAAACGGCTTAAGGACAACAAAGTCAAGGTATTGGAGTGGACATCACAAAGCTATGACCTCAATCCTATAGAAAATGTGTGGGCAGAACAGAAAAAGCATGTGTGAGCAAGGAGGCCTACAAACCTGACTCAGTTACACCAGCTCTGTCAGGAGGAATGGGCCAAAATTCACCCAACTTATTGTGGGAAGCTTGTGGAAGGCTACCCGAAACGTTTGACCCATGTTAAACAATTTAAAGGTAATGCTACCAAATACTAATTGAGTGTATGTAAACATCTGACCCACTGGGAATGTGATGAAAGCTGAAATCATTCTCTACTATTATTTTGACATTTCACATTCTTAAAATAAAGTGGTGGTCCTAACTGACCTAAGACAGGGACATTTTACTAGGATTAAATGTCAGGAATTGTGAAAAACTGAGTTTAAATGTATTTGTCTAAGGTGTATGTAAACTTCCGACTTCAACTGTATATCTTTTGTGTGATTTGGCTCAGAGCGCATCTATAATTTGGTCCCTGGTGGACCACGAGGTTGTCTGGTTTGGGTTTAAGGTCGACATTTCAACTACAAGGCCTTTTACAAGTCAAGACTTGTGGACAAGCCTCAGTGTCAACAATGAAAAGACTGCCCTCAATCCCACTTCCTTAATTTTTGGGAAAAAATCCACAGAGATACAAGTATAGGCTCCATATAAAAATACAATCTGACCCAAATTGCTTCTCAGAGGGCCTCCTGGAACTCCCTTGTGCTTATCTTTGTGAACAAGTAGCAAGGTTTGGCAAACTGATCCCATGATCAGAGTAGGCCAACAGGTCGTAGTGACAAACAGAAGGCATGTGGATGTTTACACAGGTTTATGCTAGTAACCTGGGCTGCAAGCTGTTTCACCCTCTGCCTCAGCTGTCTCATATGCTGTTTCCTAGCCAAACAAAAACCTAAAACAATCAAGGAGTTGGCGCAAGTCAAAAGACTGGCACCCATGCTAAATCTCGGTCGCTGCTGCCTGGCTCCCAACTGGATAGCCTATGTACCCAGCAGGGCCTGATCTGTACGGTGTGGTGACTTGTGCATTAGCAGAGGTAGTTAACCCCAAACTCTTAGCATAGCAAACAAACAGGCATATACAGTGCATTTGGAAAGTATTCAGACCCTATGACTTTTTCAAAATGTTGTTACATAACAGCCTTATTCTATAATGGATAAAATGTTTTTTCCCCTTATCAATCTACACACAAGAGTTCCACAGAGGAACTCTGAAGCTCTGTCAGAGTGACCATTGGGTTCTTGGTCACCTCCCTGACCATGGCCCTTCTTACTGAGGAGTGGCTTCCGTCTGACCACTCTACCATAAAGGCTTGATTGGTGGGGTGCTGCAGAGACGGTTGTCCTTCTGGAAGGTTCTCCCATCGCCACAGAGTGACCATCGGGTTCTTGGTTATCTCCCTGACCAAGGCCCTTCTCCCCCGATTGCTCAGTTTGGCCGGGCGGTCAGTTCAAGGAAGAGTCTTGGTGGTTCTAAACTTCTTCCATTTAAGAATGATGGAGGCCACTGTGTTCTTGGGGACCTTCAATGCTGCAGACATTTTTTGGTACCCTTCCCCTCAATACAATCCTATCTCAGAGCTTTACGGACAATTCCTTCGAGCTCATGGCTTGGTTTTTGCTCTGACATGCACTGCCAACTGTGGGACCTCATATAGACAGGTGTGTCTCTTTCCAAATCATGTCCAATCAATGGAATTTACCACAGATGGACTCCAAGTTGTAGAAAGATCTCAAGGATGATCAATGGAAACAGGATGCACCTGAGCTCAATTTCGAATCTCATAGGAAAGTGTCTGAATACTTATGTAAATAAGGTATCTGTTTTAGAAAGAGGCTATAACGTAACAAAATGTGGAAAAAGTCAAGAGGTCTGAATACTTTGGTGGACTGAACGTGATTTAATAATTTAGGCTGCTGTTGAGGGGGAGCAGAATTTCTTTCTCATTTATTCTCTGTCGCTAAAGAAAAGTTGTACAGACAATAGAGGGTAAATATAAATAAAAATCTAAACAAAAAGGCATCTTGGGAAAATGTTTGTTGCTTTAAGTACTACGGAGGTAACAAAGTTAAATTACGGGAGAGGGGGTTTAAATGATGTAACCTCCTGGTTAGAGTTACGGGCCATACGGTACATCTATTATGCCAACCGTTCCACCACTCTACTAGTTGGCAAGGTGTCTCACCTCCTGGTTGTACTCGCTGGCCATCTGCGTGAGGAGAGAGGAGAAGAAACTAGCGTTCTGCAGCAGGACTCTTCCCATGATGCCCAGGTAGGTGGACATCACCACCGGGTACCGCTACAAACACACACACAAGAAAGAACAGGGTTAATGCTGAAAACATGATGTGGAGAGGAGAATGTACGCATTACTGCCATTGAGTAAGTACAGTAACTGATAAAAGCATAAAACCTTGAGCGCTTTCAGAATAAACCAGTCAAGGTAATTGTATGAGTTTGACATACAGTAAGTGCTGAGCAATTAGCGTTTCAGTTTCGATATATTTTTTAAAACATCAAATGTATTATGCATTTTGTGAGTTGAATGCTGTAAAACAGAAAACAATTAAAAAGTCCCATGATGGTAGTGACTGCCCATTACGGCTCATCACTTATTCACTATCATTTATCCACATTACTTTACAAAAAATATTTCAGTTGTGTAAATTACTTGTGTTTAATTTGATGACTATTATTTAATTCCAAGTCATCATCTCATCTCTATAGAGCTGCTGCCAAAATCACCATTTCAGTAATTCTTCAAAATAAATAAGGCATACTTTTATGACTGCTGAATATCAACTATCAATTGCTTATATCATGCATTTTCAGGTAGAGAAACCTCTGATATCTATCCCTCTCGATCGCTAGAGAAACTGTGCATTGAGTTCAAAGAAAAAACCTGAACGAAATGGAATTGTAATAATTGAACTTACGTTGGTCAATTATGCTCTTTTAAACCAAAAACATACACGGTGTACAAAACATCAAGAACACCGTCCTAATATTGAGTTGCACCACCTTTTGTCCTCAGAACAGCCTAAACCCGTCAGGGCATGGACTCTACAAGGTGTCGAAAGCATTCCACAGGGATTCTGGCCCATGTTGACTCCAATGCTTCCCGAGTTGTGTCAAGTTGGCTGGATGTCCTTTGGGTGGCGGACCATTCATAATACACATAACACATAGGAAAAAGTTGAGCGTGAAAAACCCAGTAACGTTGCTGTTCTTCACATAAACCGGAGCACCTGGCACCTACTACCATACCCCATTCAAAGGCAATTCAATATTTTGCCTTGCCCATTCAGCCTCCGAATGACACATACACAATCCATGTCTCAAGGGTTCAAAATCCTTCTTTAACCTGTTTCCACCCCTTCATCTACACTGATTGAAGTGGATTTATCAAGTGACATCAAAAGCTATGAGGGTTCATAGCCTTCACCTGAATTCACCTGGTCAGTCTGTCATGGAAAGAGTATAATGTTTTGTACACTCAGTTTACAGAGACCTATAGAGGCTAAATGGCTTATACTGTTATTCAATTTAGTCCTTATAGTGTTCGAAAGGGAACGACATAAGGAGAACCCATAGTGAGTGAGTGAGTGAGTGACTAAAGGTTCCTATGGAAGGTTCTGACAGGACGCCATATCAGTTAAAGCAGAGCTCTCATAAGAGAGAGAAAAAGAGAAAGACAGAGACAGACTAAGGTTGCAAAAATGCTGGTAACTTTCCCCAAATCCCCAACCAGGATTTCTGGAAAACCTGTGAATTTAAGGAAAGCTACTTGAATTTAGCTACCCTGATTGCACCAAAGCCCAGCTCCAAAACAGGTACAAAGCATTAACAGGTAGCTCACCTCTCCATCCACGATCCCTCTGAAGACAGAAGGCAGCAGGGGCTGGAACATGTGGGCTCCTAACACGGGGCTAACCTTTAGAGCTACTTCTACCACCTACAGAGAGAGAGAAAGAGACAGCTATTAGTCTACTATAACGCAATGCGGCTTGGTTGGTTGATCACTCGTTGTGCTACTAGAATGGCTCCTCCCTCTCGTGCTTTATCAGCTCAGTTTAATAAGGTAGCTAAAAAATTACTTTTCTGCTGCTTTCCTCACTCAGATCAGACCGGGTGTGGCTCTGACAAGGTCTATACAGAAAGGGTCTTGTTGACCTCCGGTCCGTTTGGGAAAGTTATGTATATTTAAAAAAAATGCATATCGGGTCTGGCTGGGAAAGCCCCAGGTCCATTTTGGAAAGGGTCCGACTTTTTGGACCTGTGAAAACCTCTATTACCAGGTCAGGCACACGGCCTGAAACTGTATTTCAATCCTAGAATGAACAGCCTGGAAGAGAACACCTACCCCAAGGTCTAAAACCAGCTAGTTAGCAGAGTCAACATCCTTACCAGTCCTGGACACCATATGAACGAACAGATGAACTAATGACTCTGAACAAAATGGACAACCCTCCCCAACGCTTGGATCTAGGTGCACTAGATGTCTATTGTTGGCTATCGCCCCAATAAGAAATCACGCTACTAGGGTTGCAAAGGGCAGAAACTTTATGGGAAATTTCCGTAAATCTTCCAGAAATTTTCCATGGTAAGGTAAACTTTTGTGAATTTTTCTTAACCTGTCTGGGCTAGGGGGCAGTATTTTCACGGCCGGATAAAAAAAACGTACCCCATTTAAACTGGTTACTACTCTTGCCCAGAAACAAGAATATGCATATTATTAGTAGATTTGCATAGAAAACACTCTGACGTTTCTAAAACTGTTTGAATGGTGTCTGAGTATAACAGAACTCATATGGCAGAAAAAAACCTGAGAACCTGCTAGTTCATTTTTGCTACCATGTGGGTTTTAGCTTGCTTGATTCACCTGTTTCCATACATGCTTCATTTTAAAACATGTATCTTACAAAGGAGTTGTTTAATCTAACTGCTTAACTATTTATCTGTACATGGAGTTGTATATCTGATGTGCACTATCTGATGTGTAGAGACATTTCACTGCAGCTAATGTATAAGGAAAAGCAGTGTACATTTGCAAATACTGTGCCAAATCATATGTGAAGAATGGAACAAAAATGCAGAATCATCTGGCCAAGTGCATAAAGTTCACTCAGCGCTCACATCAAGTCCCTCTACTTCTATTCGAGATGAAAATGATGAATCAGACACCTTATCGATAGCAACAGCTCACAGTCCTCCTGGAATCCTACGTTTTTTTTACTCAATGGAGGAACGTAATCAGAGAAATGCCGATGAATGTCTTGCTCGAGCTGTGTATGCAACTGGTTGACCTCCAATGCACACAGGAAATGTGTATTGGAAAAGATTTCTGAATGTTCTTCGCCCAGTTTACACCCCTCCAACCAGACATGCTTTATCTACTAATTTGTTGGATGCAGAGTTCAACAGAGTTCAAGTGAAGGTCAAGCAAATCATAGAGAAAGCCGTCTGTATTGCAATCATCTCTGATGGGTGGTCAAACGTTCATGGGCAAGGAATAATTAACTACATCATCTCTACTCCTCAACCAGTATTCTACAAAAGCACAGACACACGGGACAGCAGACACACGGGACAGCAGACACACGGGACAGCAGACACACGGGACAGCAGACACACGGGACAGCAGACACACGGGACAGCAGACACACCGGTCGCTACATTGCAGATGAGTTGAAGGCAGTCGTCAATGACCTTGGACCACAAAAGGTATTTGCACTGGTGACAGACAATGCTGTGAACATGAAGGCTGCTTGGTCTAAAGTGGAGGAGTCCTACCCTCACATCACACCCATTGGCTGTGCTGCTCATGCATTGAATCTGCTCCTCAATGACATAATGGCACTGAAAACAATGGATACACTCTATAAGAGAGCCAAGGAAATGTGAAGGGTCATCAAGTTATAGCAGCAATCTACCTCATCAAGCAAAGTGAGAAGAATAAGAGCACCACATTGAAGCTGCCCAGCAGCACCTGTTGGGGTGGTGTTGTCATCATGTTTGACAGTCTCCTGGAGGGGAAGGAGTCTCTCCAAGAAATCGCCATATCACAGTCTGCCAATACGGACAGCCCCATCAAGAGGATCCTCCTGGATGATGTATTTTGGGAGAGTTGTAAGCAGCCTGAAACGCCTGAAACCTACAACAGTAGCCATTGCACGGATTGGAGGGAGACAATGCCATCCTGTCTGATGTTCAGACTCTGCTTGCAGATGTAAGAGAAGAAATACGTAATGCCCTGCCCACTTCACTGTTGCTCCAAGCAGAGGAAACTGCAGTTCCGAAATACATTAAAAAAAGCGCGAAGACTTCTGCCTGAAGCCCATGCATGCCACAGCATACATGTTGAGAGCATCCTGTCTGGTGCAGAGATCAACAAGGCCTATGGTATCATCACTACCGTGTCTCGCCACCTTGGCCTGGATGAGGGCAAGGTTCTTGGCAGTCTGGCGAAGTACACTTCCAAGCAAGGGCTTTGGGATGGAGATGCAAAATGGCAGTCGTGCCAACATATCTCATCAGCCACCTGGTGGAAGGGACTTTGTGGATATGAGGATCTTTCCCCTGTTGCCTCCATTATCCTCCATATCCCACCAACACCAGCCACCTCAGAGCGCAACTGGTCCTTGTTTGGGAACACACACCAATGCATGCAACAGGCTGATCAATACAAGGGTTGAAAAATGTGTGGCCATCTAGGCAAATTTTTTGCTTTTTGAGCCTGACAACGAGCCATCCTCAACAAGGTTGGAAAGTGACAGTGAAGATGAGGCCTCAGAGTCTGATGTTTAAGAGGTGGACATTGTGGAGGTCCGCTGAGAAGACATGGAAGCCTGAGCGGAAGACAACCAAAGCTTTAGTTTCTAGACTATCATTTTATGTTTATGTTTTATGTTGAAAACATTTTTTGGAGATGTGATGGATCATTGGGGATCATTCAATATTCCCTTTCTTTTGTTGTTCAGTGAAATCATCCGATGTGAAGCGTCAACTCATTTAATTAAAGTTAAACTCGTAACTTAATTGTTTTTTTTATTTCTATTGGAAGGATTTAATCATTTGCAATTATGTCTACTTATGATAGGGTAAAACGTTTATGTTTCTGTCTCCATATGATATGGTAAATTTGGCCAATGCAAAAAACATCAACATTTAAATGGTATTATTATTAATTTCCATATATTCCTGTTAATTCCCATATCTTCCCATTAAGAGTTTCCACCTCTGAATATTCCACAAAATGTGCAACCCTATCCGCAACGGCCTCAGACGAACCATCAAACAGGCATAGCTTCAATACAGGACTAAGATTGAATCCTACTACACCGGCTCTGACACTCGTCAGATGTGGCAGGGCTTAAACTAATACAGACTACAAAGGGAAACCCAGCCGCGATCTGCCCAGTCATGTGAGCCTACCAGATGAGCTAAATGCCTTTCATGCTCACTTCGAGGCATGCAACACTGAAGCATACATGAGACACCCAGCCGTTCTGGACGACTGTGTTCACACTCTTGGTAGCCAAAGTGAGCAAGACCTTTAAACAGGTCAACATTCAAAAAGCCGCAGGGCCAGACGGATTACCTGGACATGTACTCAAAGCATGCACGGATCAACCGACAAGTGTCTTCACTGACATTTTCAACCTCTGTAATAACCGAGTCTGTAATACCTACATGTTTCAAGCAGACCACCATAATCCCTGTGCCCAAGGTAACCTGCCTAAATGATTACCGCACGTAGCACTCACGTCGGTAGCCATGAAGTATAGCACTCACGTCGGTAGCCATGAAGTGCTTTCAAAAGGCTGGTCATGGCTCACATCAACACCAGCAAACCCTGGAAACCCTAGACCACTCTAATTAGCATACTGCCCCAGCAGATCAACAGATGACGCAATCTCAATCGCACTCCACACTGCCCTTTCCCACCCGGACAAAAGGAAAACATATGTAAGAATGCTGTTCATTGACTACAGCTCAGAGTTCAACAACATAGTGCCCACAAAACTCATCACCAAGCTAAGGACACTGGGACTAAACACCTCCCTCTGCACCTGATCAACAACAACGATGACACAGTCTATAGGGAGGTCAGAGACCTGGCAGTGTGGTGCCAGAACAACAACCTCTACCTCAATGTGAGATTGACAAAGGAGCTGATTGTGGACTACAGGAAAAGGAGGGCCGGACACGCCCCCATTCACATCAACGGGGCTGTAGTGGAGTGGGTCGAGAGTTTCAAGTTATTTGGTGTCCATATCACCGACCAACTATCACGGGGGACCAGTACGGGAAAAAAATGTATGAAATGTATGCATTCGCTACTGTAAGTCGCTCTGGATAAGAGCGTCTGCTAAATGACTAAAATGTAAATGTAATGGTCCAAACACACCAAGACCGTCGTGATGAGGGCACGACAACACCTTTTCCCCCTCAGGAGACTGAAAAGATTTGGCATGGGTCCCCAGATCCTCAAAAAGTTCTACAGCTGCACCATCGAGAGCATCCAGACCAGTTGTATCACCGCCTAGTATGGCAACTGCTTGGCATCTGACCGTAAGGCGATACAGAGGGTAGTGCGTATGGCCCAGTACATCACTGGGGCCAAGCTTCCTACCATCCAGGACCTATATACTAGGCGGTATCAGAGGAAGGCCCAAAAAATTGTCAAAGACTCCAGTCACCCAATTCATTGACTGTTCTCTCTGCTACCGCACGGCAAGCGGTACCGGATCTCCAAGTTTAGGACCAAAAGGCTCCTTAACAGCTTCTAACCCAAAGCCATAAGAATGCTGAACAATTAATCTAATGGCCACCCGGACTACATTGACACGCCCTCCCACCCCTTTTGTTTTTACACTGCTGCTACTTGCTGTTTATCATCTATGCATAGTCGCTTTACCCCTACCTACATGTACACAATAACTCGACTAACCTGTACCCCTTCCTATTGACTCGGTACCGGTACACCCTGTATATGTGACCCGATTCAGGAAACTAGGCGTATGTCGCAAGTCACGACTTCACATGAGAGCCATTTGAACTTAAATTTTTTTTTTTTTTAATCAAAATGCGTTTTTTGGTAAATATGCCTTCTCGGACATTCATGTGCCTTTATAACAAACTTGTATGCCGTCTGTAAATACAGATACAATTCTTAAATTACGAGCCCTGTTGGTTGAACCACAGAAAAAGAAGACAACCTTCTCACTAGCCATGATTGGCTGCGATAATGAGTGGGTTGGACATGCCGAGAAAGGAGTTCGGATTGGTCTGCCATATTGAAGGCGTCTGTCTATTTGAGCTCGTCAGTCTGTGTTAGTAATCTTGTCAAACGTGGCTTTTTTTATGTATTGTGTAGTGGAGCTGCATAAGTGTTGCTTTCCACTTTCTGGAGGATCAAGTTTTGAAATCAGTGGAATTAGAGTATGACAGCTAAAGAGATGGAGAAAACAACTGTCTCTGGATTACATCTTCTAACTAAGGGCAACCATGGTATGGCATTCCTGACAGGAAGACGCATCCATGATGCATGTTGATGTATGCAGGTAAGATAGCTAGATACATTTTCAGATATTACACATTTCTAATTTTGACAGAAAGTGGTTTCATTTCAAGCTAAAGTGTACTGTTAGCTAGCTAGCTAACGTTAGCTGGCTGGCTCCCTAGCTGATGTTATTATTCATATCCCAGAGGCGTATTCATGCAGGGTAGTAACAACATGATGACACTTTGTTCATTGTTGTTTAATTAGCTAACATTAGCTGGCTGGCTCGTTAGCTAACGTTAAGTGACGTGTGTGATCTTAAACGTTGTTTACCTAGCTAGGTTCACTGTTTACCTAGATAGCTAGCTAGCTAACGTTAGCTGGTTGGCTCCCTAGCTGATGTTATTATTTGTATCCCAGAGCCAATTGCTTTTCTAGTTAAAGCCTAATGTTAGCTAGCTAACATTGAACCTGGTTGTTAGCTCCCAGCACTGTGGCATTGTTTTGCACTGTTAATTGTTGTTTAACTAGCTAACGTTAGCTGGCTGGCTCGTTAGCTAATGTTACGTGACGTGTGTGAACTTACTTTGTTTACCTAGCTATGTTCATTGTTTGCCTAGCTAGCTAGCAATATGTCTTAAGCTAAAGTGTACTGTTAGCTAGCTAATGTTAGTTGGTTGACTCCCTGTCTTGTTTTGTACGCTTTGTACAAGTAATAAAACGCAGAACTACAGGATGTTTCTTAACATAACTCTTTATTAACTAGCTACAACTGCATGTTCGCCTATCTCCAACCACGATCAACTGACTATGCCCTAACTGTCTGGGTGGTCTTAACCAATCACTGCACAGTAGGATACGGCGGTAAAATGCATCCAATTATAATTCAGTATGCATTCACATATGAATATTACACTCCCTAGCTGACATTCGTATCCCAGAGCCATTTGCTTTTGTTGTTAGAGCCTAATGTTAGCTAGCTAACATTGCACTTGGTTGGTTAGCTCTCAGCACTGTGGCATTGTTAGCACTGTTTATTGTTGTTTAACTAGCTAATGTTAGCTGGCTGGCTCGTTAGCTAACGTTACATTACGTGTGTACAACACCCGTTGAATATGGCCGGTGTCAGTAAACATCTGCAAAAAAGCGGAATGAAATTGTTGCCAGCAGAGCCGGTTAGGCTGTTTTCATGTTATCCAGAGGTAAACAAATCATTGGCCAGAGCGTCAAGTGTGCGCGCCGAGAGCAAAACGAGATCAGTGGGGCTAAAACTTAAGAGGGTGTGAACGATGCTGAGCTGGTGTAGACAAAGAAGAGCTCTTCACGAGATACCAAACATTTAAAGGTAATTTTCTCAAAAGTGAGTTTACAAGTTGATCAATTTTCAAAGCAGAATGACTTTTCCATTGTTCCGCAAATGCAGTGTATGATATACCATTTTGTAGCTCTGAGTCTCAAAATTTGCTACACAAGACTTTATCCAGGTGGTGAGTCACGTATATAGCCTCATTACTGTGTAACTTTTTATTTTACAACTTTTACTTTAATTTGTAAATATTTTCTCAACCCTTTCTTGAACAGCATTGTTGGTTAAGGACTTGTAAGTAAGCATTTCACAGTAAGGTGAAGTATTCAACCCCTTTATTATGGTTAAGTGCAGGAGTAAACATTTGCTTAAGACACATAATAAGTTGCATGGACTCACTTTGCGTGCAATAATAGTGTTTGCCATGATTTTTGAATGACTACCTCATCTCTGTATCCCACACATACAATGATCGGTAAGGTCCCCTCAGTTGAGCAGTGAATTTCAAAAAACAGATTCAACCACAAAAACCAGGGAGGTTTTCCAGTGCCTCTCAAAGAAGGGCACCCATTGGTAGATGGGTAAAAAGAACAAACAGACATTAAATAAAGATTAAATATCCCTTTGAGCATGGTGAAGTTATTAATTAAACTTTGTATGGTGTATTAATACACCCAGTCACTACAAATACAGGCATCCTTCCTAACTCAGTTGCCGGAGAGGTAGGAAACTGCTCAAGGATTTCACCATGAGGCCAATGGTGACTTTAAAAAAGTTACAGAACTGAAAGACTGTGATAGAAGAAATCTGTTGATGGCTAAACATTGTATTTACTACACAATACTACCTAATTGTCAGAGTGAAAAGGAAGCCTGTACAGAATGAAAATATTCCAAAACATGCATCCTGTTTGCAACTAGGCAGGCACTAAAGTAAAACAGCAAAAATGTTGGCAAAGAAATTAACTTTTTATCCCGAATACAAAGTGTTAGGTTTCGGGCTAATCCAGTACAACACATTACGGAGTACCACTCTTACCCAGAATTAATCACCACTGTTATTGCTTTCAAAAGTGTTTTTAACATGTATTGACTCAGGGGTGTGAATACTTAAGTAAATGAGATATCTGTATTTCATTTTCAAAACATTTGAGTGTAGATGGGTGAGAGAAAAAAAAAACATACATTTAATTCATTTTGAATTCAGGCTGTAACAACAAATGTGGAATAAAGGTTATGAATACTTTCTGAAGGCACTGTAGTGAGCAATATGTTTGGAACATCAAATCGCAATAAAATTGGCATATCGAATCGCAATACATAAAATGGTGAGAATCACAATACACATCGAATCGGCACCCAAGTATCATGATATATTTTGAGGTCCCTGGCAATTCCCAGCCCTAGATAACATAGGATAGTGGATAAACGATATGAGTGAGTATGTGTGTGAGTATGTGTTTGTTTTGTGTGTGTGTGTGTGTGTGTGTGTGTGTGTGTGTGTGTGTGTGTGTGTGTGTGTGTGTGTGTGTGTTATGACATGAAGAGCAGGGCATCCGATCTAAAGACTCCTCTCCTCTGCCCACAGCACCATGATCAAAGACACAATCAGGACATAACCCCTGACCTCTACACAGTCTATTCTTATCAGAATTTTACTATTCCGATAGCCTCTCCCTCTAATACTTTTCAACATTTCACTTTGTTTGATCTTTCAACTTCAAACGTTTGACACCATGGCCAATGACCAATGGCCAATGACAAAATCTCAGTTAGAAGACGATACAAAATAACTTAATGGAACATTTCAGCCAGGGCTCGACATTAACGCTTGTCCTCATCTGGGACAAGTCAAAAAGCCTCATGTCCAAACCGATGCTGACATGAGGCACCAGAAAATGTAGCCAAACTTTAATTACATAAATATAGGCTAAATGACAGTCATGTTTGATAAATAAAATGAAAGATAATTAACAATGTCTAAAGGCTTGATTCTGTCGACATACTCGAGGTACGGTTAGTTCAGATCAAACGGTCACCCGAGAGTGTTGCGCACAGCATATCACCCACATTGAATCTGAGCTGCGGCGGTCAGCATTCTGAAACTATTTAACCAAACTTAATTGTTTAAAACCTGGACTTATGTAATTTTATGAAGCATGTCTTACCTCGTTTCAAAGTAACCTAGCCCAAAATATGACAATGGAAATGTTGAGGAAATTATTTTATAAACACTTTATATGCCATTGAAACCAGCATTCTTCTCATATTCTATTGGTTCTCAAATCAACATAATTGTATTGCCCAGCAGCCAAAGGCATAATTCTAGTCATACATGTAACCCATGCTAGATGATGCATCTTTAGATCTCCCTCTCTTTCTTAGTTTCATCACTGTCACAGGAAACCTCTCATGTGCACTTTTGAGAATGGTGTATTCCCGGTAATTTCCTTTTGAACCCGTCGCACGTAGCCTGCATTGTTGCACTTATAATATGTGACCGACCAGCTCGATTTAGATTCACGAGGCCATGTACTAAAAAAACAAAGACTAAAAGCTGGTTTATACTATGGGTGTGTCATAAATTCAATCTGTAGTGCCAGATTGTGTTTAGGGGCGCTCTGGGCATTCATAAACTCGTTGTCAGATTGTCCATTTGTAAATTCAGAGCGTTTCGCTCTCGGAGTGTTCAGAGCGCACACTGAACGCTCTGGCGGAGGAGTAGGGTTGATCCGAGCGTTCTGACCTAACAGCAGCAGTCAAGCTAACTGGCTAACGTTGGCTAGCTTGCTAGCTACTTCCAGACAAATGAGGGAACCGCTCACTCTGACCATTTTATTCGCCTTAGCAGCACTGGTTAGGCAGTTTTTTGTGTTATTCAGAGCGTTGGTTCTCTGCAACTGCGCTGCTGGCAACGATTTAATTACGTTTTTTTGCTAACGTTTACTGACACCTGCCATATTCAACAGGTGTTGAGCGTTCGTAAATTCGTCAGTTATTCATAAGAAGAACTAAAAGGTTATCACCATTATGTTAAACAGTCAGATCTATTGCATCAGCCTCATTTCTTTTTACATGTTCTAATGTGCAGTGGTCGTATGAATTTAGGATCTGTCCCAGAATCTATTTTTCTTGTAAAGTGGTTCCTTGCATCATACAATTATGTAAAAATTGTGTTACACACCTTTTTTTTGGAGGGTGTTAGGGGGGAGGGGGTGATTGGTGATGCAATCAACAGTGGATGGGTGGAGAAACCATCCAGATTGCTAGCTCACCGTTCTGTTCCAAGTGAAACCGAATGGGAGCATACACACCTTCAGGGTGGTCCCAATAGGGCAAACGGCCAGAACAGGGAAGGGCCTATTGAATTTATCTAATAAACGTATTTTTATTTTCCATTGTAAAACATTCTGCTACGGTGTGCACTAAATGAATAAAACCGAGGCTAGTGAGAACAGAGAGGGTGAAAACGTTCTCTGAGCTGAGTCTTCTTCACTCTGTTGTTCTGCTTCTGTCCTCAAATGGGAGCTAAGTTCTTTAATGTAACGAGGGATGTAACGATTCAGCAACACACATCGGTCCCCGGTTCAAATGTTTAAGATGCATCGGTCAGAAAATCTATTGAAAAGATTACTTTCTTTCTACCTTCCCGAAAAAACTGTGTCCTCTCCATCAGTGGTGAACTAAGCATGTAATTACGTTGACAGTCATTCATCTTCAAGTCATTTTGCATGCCAAACAACCTCAAGAAATATACAGTGCCTTCGTAAAGTATTCAGACCCCTTGACTTTTTCCACATTTTGTTACATTACAGCCTTATTCTAAAATGGATTAAATACATTTTTTTTTTTTAAATGGTCAGCAATCTACATATAATACCCAATAATGAAATAATCGAATACAGGTTTTTATACATTTTTGCTAAAATACAGAAAATTCTAAATAAATCATAGGGTCATCAGCAAAGCACCCCCACGCCATCACACCTCCATCACATGCTTCACGGTTGGGAACCACACATGCGGAAATCATCCGTTCACCTACTCCGAGCTCCTCTGTCCAGTGTCTGTTCTTTTGCCCTCTTAATCTTTTATTTTTATTGGCCAGTCTGAGATATGGCTTTTTCTTTGCAACTCTGCCAAGGCGGCCAGCATCCCGGAGTCACCTCTTCACTGTTGACATTGAGACTGGTGTTTTGCGGGTACTATTTAATGAAGCTGCCAGTTGAGGACTTGTGAGGCGTTGGTTTCTCAAACTAGACACGATTTGTCCTCTTGCTCAGTTGTGCACCTTGGGCCTCCCACTCCTCTTTCTATTCTGTTTAGAGCCAGTTTGCGCTGTTCTGTGAAGGGAGAAGTACACAGCGTTGTACGAGATCTTCAGTTTCTTAGCAAATTCTCGCATGGAATAGCCTTCATTTCTCAGAACAGGCAAGTAATAGTATGTAAACTTGTAGGCATGTGAGGAAGCTGATGGGGCATGAACCAAGAAAAATGGCCCCATTCCAGATGCTGTAAAGGATTACATCAAGAGCATGGGAGGTGTGGATATGTCAGACGCGCTGATAGGCTACTACAATTTTCTCCACAAGACAATGAAATGGTACAAGACATTGTTCTATCACTTCATCGACATTGCTGTGGTGAATGCCTTCATCCTCCAGAAGGAAATGGCTAAGAGCTGTGGACAGACCCCCATGACACAGCTAGCCTTCAGGGAGCTGCTCATCCAGGGGCTTGCCGACTATGGTACAAAGTCCACTGCAGCGCCTTCTGTCCCCTCTACTCCTGTTCACCTGCCAAAATACATAACTGCAGACCTGAATGTGCCTCAGGGCCAAAAGAGTACAGCGGGGAGGCGTCGTTGTATTCCTTGCCACAAGAAATATCCCATCACCTGCACTACTTGTGCAGTTACTTTCTGCTTCACAGCAGAAAGAGACTGCTATGGGACTTGGCATAAGCAGCACAATCTTGTGTAGAGGACTGTGGGTGTTCTAAATAGTCTAATTGTACATTTTAAAAAAGTATTCACTTTGTGTGTGGTTTGTGGTGTGTGCACTTATGACATTAGATAAGTGTTGGCTGCTAACTTACCCTTATCTTAAATAGTTCACTTGTGTGTTGGGAGGCATTGGATCAGTGTTCTCGTTACATCTCATGTTAGTACCTTTTATGTAGGGAAGCTAATGATTCATTATGACATTCCTGGGTAAACTTAATTTTTGATTACCATAGCATTTTATGTTCTCTATAGTTACGTACTTGAAAATGTATCAAATTGACCAATTCGGCCACTTGGAGGGCACTTGGGTATATTTGGGGAAACTCGTGAGGGACACCTGGGACACTTCATACTAAATATTATGCAGCTCTCACTCGCTCATGTTGCCCTGTTGTGAACAACATCTAAATTATCCCCAGCTTCCTATTTCAATGTACGGCCAGTCTTTTGCATTTCAAAGAAGAAAAAATATATATGCAGAAAACACTTTTTTTGTTTGTTTGATCTTTTACCAGATCTATTGTGTTTTATTCACCTACATTCATTTCAAATCTACACAAACCTCTAAGTGTTTCCTTTCAAATAGTATCAATAATATGCATATCCTTGCTTCAGGTCCTGAGCTACAGGCAGTTAGATTTGGGTATGTCATTTTTGGCTGAAATTGAGATGAAGGGTCCTATCCAGAAGAAGATAATCAGCTTTTTGATATGCCACCCCTGTCAGGGGGATGGGATTATCTTGGCAAAGGAGAAATGCTCACTCACAGGATGTAAACAGATTTGTGCCCAACGTTTCAGAGAAATATGCTTTTTGTGTTTATGGAACATTTCTGGGATTTTTTTTATTTCAGCTCATGAAACATGGGACCAAGACTTTACATGTTGTGTTTAATTATTGTTCCGTGTACATACATACATACATACATACATACATACATACATACATACATACATACATACATACAAAAACATAAACTCAACATGTAAAGTGTTGGTTCCATTATGAACACTTGCTCTTTCCATGTATACTGACCAGGTGAAAGCTATGATCCCTTATTGATGTCACTTGTTAAATCCACTACGATGAAGGGGAGGAGACAAGTTAAAGAAGGATTTTTAAGTCTTGAGACATGGATTGTGCATGTATGCCATTGTGTGTGTGCCATTGAATGGACAAGACAAGATTGAAGTGCCTCTGAACGGGGTATGGTAGTGGATGCATCGGTTTGAGTGTCAAGAACTGCAGCGCAGCTGCGTTTTTCACACAACAGTTTCCTGTGTGTATCAAGAACGGTCCACCACCCAAAGGACATCCAGCCAACTTAAACACAACTGGGAAGCATTGGAGTCAATAAGGGCCAGCATCCCTGTGGAACGCTTGACACCTTGTAGAGTCCATGCCCAGACGAATTGAGGCTGTTGTGAGGGCAAAAGGTGGTGCAACTCAATATTAATAAAGGTGTTCCTAATGTTTTGTACAATCGGTGTATATCTGGTGCAGAGAGATGAGAAAATGAGTTTCTCAGTCATGGAAATAAAAGTGCTGAAAACATGTTGGCTCACTATTTTAAAATAAAAATGGAGAATAAACTATAGGATTACAAATACCGGCGTTTTGGTCAGGTACAACTGACTAGCGCTAGCTAACGCTACCTAGAAGAAGAAAAAACTAAGTGTCAATAATCAATATAATATCAGCCAAAATAATATTGAGATATTTAACTATAGACTTCTTCCCCCCATCACTAATTCAGTCCCGACAAATTATTTCGGTTTACACGCAGAATCTTTCCACGAGAGATTACACAAACGCACAACACAAATTCACACACAACCAGGTAATGGAATTCCAATATGGATCCTGCATGGCCATCGTACTAATGCTCTTTCCTAGTATTTTCCAGGGGAGCTTAACTTCTCTAACAATAACATTGTTTTTTCCTTCATTTTGTCAGAACAAAACATGCCAGACACACAACGAGGGAGGCATATCAAAATCATAAAGTCAAAAATATTTCATGCCATCAGCCTTTTAAAGTTCCCTCTTTGCGTTTGAAGTCGGAGAGAAATGACAGTTAGCAAGCTGACTTTTTTTATTTAAGGGAATGAATGACGATGTAGGTTGTCAACGTGGTAACGGCTGAGCGGCTAAGAGCTTTTCCAAGGAAAATAATTGCATGTATGTATGCAGCCCTTTGGAGGGTGAGCAAGACCTCTAAAGAAATTATAGAATCCTGTATATTGGAATGGTAAAGGTCAAGTCTATTACTAAAAAGCATAGAAAGGCCGAAACATTATTAAACATACATTAATAGACATAATATTCAACTCCAAACCCATGGAAAGTGGAAGATAAGCAGGCAAGATGGATGTCCCTTAACTAAGAAGAACGTAGTGTTTCTACATTATATTCCAATATAGATAAATATCTAGAATCATGTTTGTCGACCCTTTCTGGTCTCTAAATAACGTCTCAACTGTCAACTTTTTAGGAGTAACATCATATTAAAGCTATTGCCAAGGCTACAGTAAACGCTATCATCGAGACTACTGTCAACAAACTGATCTTTTAAACAATGTACACGTGATGACTTCACCAACAAGTCACTGAATGTGCAACTTTTGGTGCAATACGGACATGCTGCACATCAACTCAGTTTCTGTAGTAGACAATAGTGCTCCGTAGACGAGGTGTCAGTAGAAAGTTAACAGCACGACAGGATCAACGAGCTAACCTATAGAATGATCTAGAGGCAAAAACAGCACTAACGACAACAGGATGAGAGAAAAAAAAAAACACTTCAACCAGAGCCATATATTTAGACATATTTATAAATATACATCTCTGACCTCAATCAGTTGCCTCAGTTCCCCTCATTAGCTGAGAAAAACACAGCAGCATCTCTGTTCATCAATTTGTGTGTCAATTAGCAGCGAGTGGCGTCACCTCTGCTCTGTTGCTATCGACAACCGCACTGGAGGAGTAACAAGTTAATTAGCGCCACTAAAAGTCACTTCCTGTAGCTACCCTACCCTTCCTCAGAAATGGTGTGTCAGTGGCGGTCGGTGCCGTTTAAGATCATTTAACAAAATGATGAGCATGGCCTTATTTCTATGACAGAATATTGGATGACTGTCACTAATATTCCATTCACTTAGCTTAATGTAACATCGATAGGTTTAAGTTACTACATGATACTCATTTTTCCTAAACCCATCGTAAGGCTGCTACAATCTAGCCTATGAACGAAAGTTTACCACGTACAGAGGTCGAGAGAAAGATAAGTAATCAAGTTGAAAGACAGTGACACATTCAATAACGCCTTGCACACTCTTTCCGGCAGCTAGCCGATCTAGGGTGTAATCATTAGTCCAACAGTTGCAAAAGAGAGTTTCTATTGGACCAATTCAGGTATGTTGATCCCAGTTTCATTCCATTTGCTTCCATTTTAAGAAACGTTATTCAACATAATCGGCATAATGAATACACCCCTGATCACACGCAAACACAGTTCCCTTTCATAGCAGCCACATTCAAACAGCATGATCACTTTGCTCGTTAATTCCTTCTCGCATCAACGTACTCTCCTCCTTTCACCTTCGCTTGTGGAATTCAGTGCACAACACAGCAGCTGTCTGTGACCAGGCAAAAAAGCACTTTCCAAGCCAAACCTTTATATCATACCCGCTAACCGCTGCACATCGTTGTCACCATATTAGCTAATGTCATAGTCAACATCGCTACTAGAACTAATCATTAGTAAACCCGCTACAATCATGCAGTACAGTGTACAGTGAGCATGCAAGCAGATGACCAGTTATACCTGCAGGGCCAGTGGCAAATTAATTACACCAAAAGCTAAACTTCACTTGGAAAAGTTCCAGTGTTGGATAGCCACAGCCAGCTAGCTAACATAACATCCCTCTCTGTTTAAGTTGGGTGTTTGAATAGGCTAAACTAGCTAGCTGCATTCGCAATATAGCTAGTTTGCTCTCTCTCTCTTGCTTCTCCATTTTTTAAGAAATGACTTTGTTAACTGTTCAACTATTGTCTTTCTGAGTCAACTTCTCACCATATTTTATGCACTGCAGTGCTAGCTAGCTTTAGCTTATGCTTTGAGTACTATACTCATTCTGATCCTTTGATTGGGTAGACAACATGTCAGTCCAGGCTGCAAGAGCTCTGATAGGTTGGAGGATGTCCTCCAGAAGTTGTCAATATGTAAGTCTATGGAAAGGGGTGAGAACCATGGTTTTGTACCAAGTGGAGGATGGAAACTAGCTGTCCTCCGGCTACACCATGGTGCTACCCAACAGAGTGCTGTTGAGGGTACTGTAGACCTTCATTGCAAAAACAGTGTGTTTTAATAAATTATTTGGTGACGTG
Organism: Salmo trutta; assembly: GCF_901001165.1. Taxonomy (NCBI): domain Eukaryota; kingdom Metazoa; phylum Chordata; class Actinopteri; order Salmoniformes; family Salmonidae; genus Salmo; species Salmo trutta. The sequence continues at coordinate 5,165,266 of NC_042983.1, read as the reverse complement.
AATATATTCACTATATGTTTCACTATTTTGGTCCTCCCCATCCTCCTCTGAGGAACCTCCACTGGTGTGTATATGTGTAATAATAATTATTTCACACATGTATTAATATGCATGTGAAAATTGGAAAAGTGTTTTTTTTTTTTGCATTTCCCACTGAGACACCACAGCTCTTTAAGGCAAATATACCCTGAGTGTACAAAACATTAAGAACACCTTCCTAATATGTAGTTGCACCACCTTTTGCCCTCAGAACAGCCTCAATTCATTGGGGCATGGACTCTACAAGGTGTCGAAAGCGTTCCACAGGGATTCTGGCTCATGTTGACTCCAATGCGTTCCACAGTGGTGGACCATTCTTGATACAAACGGAAACTGTTGAGCATAAAAACCCAGCAGTGTTGCAGTTCTTGACACAAACCACACTGACTACCATACCCCGTTCAAAGGCACTTAAATCTATTGTCTTGCCCATTCACTCTCTGAATGGCACACATACACAATCCATGTCACAATTGTCAAGGCTTAAGAATCCTTCTTTAACCAACTACACTAATTGAAATGGATTTAACAAGTGACATCTGTAAGGGATCATAGCGTTCACCTGGAATCACATGGTCAGTACGTCATGGAAAGAGCAGTGTTTTGTACACTGTGTAATGGCATGTTATAGTGCTTGATGAAGAATATATGGGGAATGGAGGGAGAGCGGGAAAGAGGGGAGGGAGAGAAGCTTTCACAGAATAGTACCATATATTTTAAAATGTTTTTAATCTAGAACTATTCCACACACTTAATTACATTTTTTTATTGGACACACTCTATTGCCAAATGGCCACTGAGGCAACAAACTGAGGTAAGAGAGAGAGATGTGGGCCATCTTCTGAATACAAGGATTGTCTTGTTCCACACTAGATCCAAGATGGCAGTGGATTCAAACAGGTGGCTGTAATCTGACACCGAGACTCATGCATTTCTTTCTTACTCTCTCCATCTCCCCGACTTTCTCTCTTTTAATATTTCTGTCTCCCCCACTTCTCTGTTCCCTCTCCCCATCTCTTTCTATTGCTTTCTCCCTCTCTCTCAGGGGCCAGCGGGACACAGCAGCACAGTGCCTGGCCTCAGCCTCTCTCTCTGTCTCTCACACTGGCATCGCAGACTTGAGCTGCTTTTCCTCCTCAGTCATCCTCTTCAACAGGGAGGCAAGTGGCTGACACTGTCCCCACAGAAAAAACTCTGTCCTTCAGAGCCCACCACACACCACCCTTCTCCTCCTCTCACTCCCTCCTTCCCTCGTACTCTCCTGTTGCTCTGAGGGGCGACTCCCAAATCGACAGTGCTGACCAGTCTGTACACATCTCCACCTCATCTCACCCTTAATCCTTCTCCTACTCCCTCTTCTTCCCTCTAGTCCTCCCCTCTCATTAAGTTCCCGTCAGCCTCCCAAACCCACTGAACAAGCCAATGCAGCTATGAACACCACATCAATCACTTTAGAAACCAGATCACCAAGTATATACTGAACAAAAATATAAACGCAACATGTAAAGTGTTGGTCCAATGTTTCATGAGCTAAGGGTCCAGAAATCTTCCATACGCACAAAAAGCTTATTTTCGCTCACATTTTGTGCACAAATTTGTTTACATTCCTGTTAGTGAGCATTTCTCTTTGCCAAGATAATCTATCCACTTGACAGGTGTGGCATATCAAGAAGCTGATTAAACAGCACGATCATCACAGCACGATCATTGTGCTGCGGCCAATAAAATGCCACTTTAAAATGTGTTTTGTCACAACACAATGCTACAGATGTCTAAAGTTTTAAGGGAGCGTGCAATTGGCATACTGACTGCAGGAATCTCCGCCAGAGAATTAAATGTTCATTTCTCTACCACAAGCCGCTTCAAACATTGTTTTAGAGAATTTGACAGTACGCCCAATGGGCCTCACAACCGCAGACCATGTGTAACCACGCCAGCCCAGGACCTTCACATCCAACTTCTTCACCTGCGGGATCATCTGAGGCGGTGCTGCACATTATTTCTGTCTATAATAAAGCCCTTTTGTGGGGGAAAATCTAATTCTGATTGGCTGGGCCTGGCCGCCAAATGGGTGGGCCTATGCCCGCCCAGGCCCACCCATGGCTGCGCCCCTGCCCAGTCATGTGAAACCCCCAGATTAGGGCCGAATGAATTTATTTCAATTAACTGATTTCCTTATATGAACTGTAACTCAGTAAAATCTTTGAAATTGTTGCATGTTGCATTTACATTTTTGTTCAGTATACATGGAGACCAGTGGCATCTGGTGGGATTTTAAAGCGGAGGACGGGCTCATGGTAATTACTGGAACAGATTGGAATAAATGGAATCAAACACATGTATCATGGTTTCCATATGTTTGGCACCATTAAATTCTAAAATGGATGGATGGAAGCAAAGATGGAGAGGAAAAGGAGGGAAACAAAGGAAAGGAGGAGCGAGAAAGCAGAGATAAGTAGGGAGGGAGTTAGCTATCAGGGTGACCCACTAAAGCAATGCAGTATTAAGAGCACACAGCCTTGTTATTCCCTCTTTGATTGAATCAAATCAAATGTATTTATATAGCCCTTCTTACATCAGCTGATATCTCAAAGTGCTGTACAGAAACCCAGCCTAAAACCCCAAACAGCAAGCAATGCAGGTGTAGAAGCACGGTGTTAACAGCTGAAGGCTAACTCCTGGTACAGGGAGAGGTTTTTCCCCCTCACTGCCCTGTTACACTGATGGACATACTGTACGCATAGGCTGGGGGGGAGGCAGGGAAAATATTTGTTTGTTTCTTTGTAAAATATGTAGTCTTATTTAGTCTTTGGCCCACCGAGATAAAGAGGAAATCAAACATAGTCCTCATCTACAGCTAGATTAAACCAGCATTGGTCTCCCATTACTGTACATTGTTCATTTGAACTATTAGTTTTATGTACAGGCTGTGCCCAGAGCGAAACAACCTTCACATCCTACTGGGCAGTACAATTAGAGTGACCTTATACTGGGCAGTTGCTTTGTTCAAGTAACACTGTGCACAGCGTTAACTCTCACTGCTGCTTTAGCCCCAGAGCCTTGCCCAGTTACTGGTGCAGTACACTACTGTTGGCTCATACTGCCTCCAAATCAAAACAAATGTTATTTGTCACATGCTTTGTAAACAACAGGTGTAGACTAACAGTAAAATGCTTACTTACGGGCCCTTCCCTACAATGCAGAGAGAAAAATAAAAATATTTTTAAAAAGTATAACGTGAGGAATAAATCCACAATGAGTAACAATAACTTGGCTATATACACGGGCTACCAGTGCCGAGTCTATGTGTAGGGGTACGAGGTAATTGAAGTTGATATATACATATAGGCAGGGATAAAGTGACTAGGCGACAAGACAATAAACAGTAGCAGCAGAGTCTGTGAAGAATCAAAAGAGATAAAGGAAAAAGAGTCGATGCAGATTGTCCCGGTAGCTATTGGTTAACTATTTAGCAGTCTTATGGCTTGGGGGAAGAAGCTGTTCATGGTCCTGTTGGTTCCAGACTTGGTGCTCCGGTACCGCTTGCCTCGCGGTAGCAGAGAGAACAGTCTATAACTTGGGTGTGGCTGGAGTCTCTGACAATTTTTAGGGCCTACATCTGACACCGCCTGATATAGAGGACTTGGATGGCAGGGAGCTTGGATGGCACCGAGTTTAGGAAACCCTGCTCTAGAGGAAGAAAGAGATGTGGTTCTTGTATCCGTTCTGTGATCCCTGCATCCCTCTCTTCCCCAATACTATACAGTACGGGGCTGGAGGGGAGCGGGTCGAGAGCTTCATGTTCCTCACTGTCCACATCACAAAGGAATTAACATGGTACACACAACAACACAGTCTTGAATAAGGCACGACAGCGCCTCTTCCCCCTTAGGAGGCTGAAAGGATTTGGCATTGGCGGCGCGAGCAGAGCGCCCCCCCCCCTCTCTCTTTGGACTCATGCTAGGCAGCAGCACAGTCGTGTTAGAAGTGGAGTTTTCCCAGAAATACAATTCTCAGAATAGCCATGATTAAATTCCTAAAGCCGACCGGCACATCGATAATGGAGAGTAAAACAGAGTGAAAACAATTGTACAAAAGGGTGCAAGCGCAGGCACACAAGCACAGACACAAACACACACACTACCTTCAGAACTTGGACTTGTCCTTCGTTGGTGATATCTTTGAGTAGATTACAGAAGGATCTGCACAGGCCCTCAGCATAGTTCTGTAGGAAGTCAGTAGCTGACAGGTAGATGTAGGCGTTGACTATCTGGAAGCATGTCCTCAGGTTCTCTGAGCTCATCTCTGAAACAGATAAATACACATCACATTAGAGGGAGGGAGAGATGAGCCAGACAGACTCCTAATCTCTGTGTGCTTTACAGTGTGCAAGGTCCTATCTCACCAGGCAGTGAGAGGCTGGCCTGGCACTAAGGGATGGATGCTCTTGAGGATGCCACCCCTCAGCAGGCCCAGGCAATATCAACATCCACTGCCAAGATCCATGTCTCGTTTCAGTGCTAGGAACCAAGTGATATCGTGAGTCTCAATGATTTGACTCACTAGCACATTTTGAACAGCTAAGGGCTTGAACAAACTACGTCGTCATGCAGTCCATGATCCAACATTAGTCAAGAACACTTGAAGAAACTCAAACCTTCCTGGTTAAATAAAGGTTAAATAAATCAAAATAAAAGAACTGTTGCTGAGTCGAGCAAAACACCACACTCCTGCAAGCCTGCCTAACTACAGCACCATGCGGGTTAATATGATAATAAATACATTCTCCAACATCTAAATGATTCAAACACACCCTCTACTTTTCCCACCAGTGCGTTTTCCACATCTACCTGATTAGTGACGGAGTTTTGCAGCTCAGTGATTGAAGCAAACACAAACCATCAAGAGGTAGAGACTCCAGCTGTGTGTTTGTGTTTCTGGATTATTAGCGCTGATCAATTACGCGTGACAAACTTGTCTAATCACCAACAATCTTATTTTCATGTCAATTATTATTTACATTTCCTTTACTCTGTTCAGCCCTTAGTGTTAATCCGCACAGAAAGGTATAGTAGAACGGCGTGAGTCCCCAATGGCACCCTATTCCCTATGTGTAGTGCACTACTGTTGACAAGGGCCCATAGGACTCTGGTCAAAAATAGTGCATTTATAGGGAATAGGGTGCCTATTGGGACGGAACCCTAGGAGCCTTAATCTATCAAGAGAATCTGCATCTCGCCACAGAAAAGGAGCAAACGACAGAACATTGATGAGACAAAGTAGAAAGCTATACAACAAAGCAATCAATAAATCTAATTGAAATTGATACGGAAATCTGCATATTTTTAACAATTCAAGCCACTAGGGAACTAAAATGTAAATGAGAAATACATGAATAAGGGATTAATGATGAACCTTTACTAATCATTCTGGAACCTAGCTACTCCCAGATAGTATTCAAGCCACTAGGAATTAACATATAAATGAGAAATACATGATGATGGGATTAATGACGAACCTTTACTAATCATTATGGAACCCAGCTACTGTAACCCTGTTGTTTATCATGTGACTCACTATGGGCTTGTAAGAGCTGCTTTTGACGGTTTCTTTCCATAGATGTGCAATAACTAAACTGACCACAGCCACAGAGCCATACTGGTGTGTGTGTGTGTGTATAGGTCAGCAAACTCTTCCTAGATTGCCACGAGGAGCTCAATTTAACAGTGATGTGGAGTGTCATGGTGGCTGATCCAAACCCCCTCCCAACACACACACACACACACACACACACACACACACACACGGAGCTTGTGTCTGATGGTAATGTGAAGTGACAGGGTTACCGCTCCTAACGCCTGGAATAGCAGTCTGCTTGCATCCCCAGAAACACACACCTCTTACCCTTTCAAATCCCCTCCCTCTCCTCTCCCTTCCCAGAATTTGGCCTCTCTTCCCTCTCATGCTGTCTGTCTATTTCTCCCTCTCTCCCTCTCTGGGCTCTTCTGTAAGCCCCATAAAACAAGCTCTGACTATCCAGCAGACAGCACTTTGCTCCCACTCAAGGATATTTTGCGTGCATCTGTGTGTCCTATCTGCTAATCAAGAAATTGGAAGGTTCTAGACCGAAATGCTCTTCTCAAGGGTCTGACCATATCAGATACAAATCATACATCATTCTATGAGTCTCATCTACCAGATACTAAGGTTGTGTCCTTTATAGTGCACTAATTTGGAATTTTCCCCAGGGCCTATAGGGACGTAGTGTAGGCCACTCCGGCACATTGATTGGTACCACTTCAAGCCTCTGTCACACTGCAGACAGACTCACTTTGGGTGGAATCAAATTCTGTTAGCAACAATCAATAATTTAAAATAAAGCTCTATCCAGCTTTTGACGCCCCACCCACTTGATCCAGTTCCTGATTAAACGTGATTGTTTTCCTCCATCCGGCCGATTGACAAACAAGTAAAACTTAGTTAAATATGAATTATATTTGTCAAAACTATTAAATTATGTGAACAGAATTTGAAAGATATGGTCATTTTAATGTTGAGGAAAAATATTTAAAAAATGTAAATGTTTGTTTTCACGTAGTATAATACTCAGAAGCCATCGTCAGTTAGCATTAGCATTCTCACAGAGAATGAATGGTGGTGTTAGCTAGTTAGCATATTCGAAAAAATGTAAACCGTGCCGAAATGTTGACTGTAGATAACATTAGGATATTTGGAATCTGTTGTGCCACAAAGTGAACACCACAAGGCATTCTCTATTACCAATTTCAGACAGAAGATGAGGTATGTTACCTATAAAAAATATAAAAATCACATTTTATTAGTCACATACACATGGTTAGTAGATGGTATTGCGAGTGTAGCGAAATGCTTGTGCTTCTAGTTCCGAGAGAAGCACAAGCATAAGGAAATGTTTGTATGAACCCCTTTTATAAATATCAGTAGGCATGGTAAAATAGTTGGAATTTGGCCTGTGTATGAAAGGGATATATGAGTAAACATATATTTCAAATTCTGTGCACGTTATTTAATAGTTATGACCAATTTTATTCGTATTTAACATTTTGCTCATTTGTGAATGGACCGGAAGGAGGAAAATAATCGCAACAAATTGGATGCGCCTTTGTTGGCAGGCGTCATAAGGTGAATTAACAAAGAAATGTGTAGGTTATTGTTGTTGGATGCATTAGCCTAGTTGTCTGAATCTCTCTTACAGAGGTGTAGTATAGGCCAGTTTAGTTAGCTAGTGGACTACCTCTATTCTCAAAGCAGTGAGCGATAGATATCAAGGGAAATTCTAACCTGGATAAAAAAGGACATTAATATGTGAATGTACAAATCCTACATTTCCTGTAAGAAAGAGGGGTAAAATGGCAAAGATGTATTGCCATTGAATCCGATGCGCATTCCCTTTCAAGCTTCAAGTAATAATGTATGCGATGTGCATTCGAAGTGTAAGTGACAAATCATTTTGGCTCGAGGGCCACATCAGGGTTTTCAGAATTCAGCGGAGGGCGGCCAGATTTCTTTCCAGACATATTTGTTTGTCAAAAGGGCAGTTATTTGTAAATAAAATAATACATTTCCCCAATCTTTTGTTTTGAACTCAAACCTCCCCAGGACTGGATTGAATGGGCTCGCGGGCTATGCACAGGTTGTTAATGTGGGCAATATATTTCATAGCATCTGCTCTCTGCACATGTAGTTAATGATGATAATGTATGCAAGGCAGCTTTTTAGTCAGCATCTCAACCCTGCTAGCTTCATGAATATTTAAAGTGTCTTCAGAAAGTATTCACAACCCTTGAAACGTTAACATTTTGTTGTGTTACAACCGGAATTGAAAATTGAGATTTTGTGTCACTGGCCTACACACAATACCCCATAATGTCAAAGTGTAATTAAGTTCAGGAGTATACATTTGCTTAAAAAGTCACAATAAGTTGCATGGACAAAAACAGTGTTTGACAGTGAATGACTACCTCCTCTCTGTAACACGCACATACAATTATATGTAAGGTCCCTCAGCCGAGCAGTGAATTTCAAACACAGATTCAGTCCCAAAGACCAGGGAGGTTTTCCAATGCCTCGCAATTGGCAGATGGGTAAAAATATAAATGTATATCCCTTGGAGAATGGTGAAGTTATTAATTACACTTTGGAAGGTGCATCAAGACAACCAGTCAACACAAAGATACAGGCGTCCATCCTAACTCAGTTGCCCGAGATTAAGAAAACTGATCAGGAATTTCACCATGAGGCCAATGGTGACTTTACAACAGTTAGAGTTTAATGGCTGTGATAGTTTTCTCCTGAGGATGGATCAACAACATTGTAATTACTCCACAATAATAACCCAAATGACAGAGTGAAAAGCAAAAGGCCTGTACAGAATAAAAAATATTCCAAAACATGCATCCTGTTTGTAATAAGGCACTAAAGTAAAACTGCAAAAATCGTGGCAAAGAAATTAACTTTATGTCCTGGATACAAAGCATTATGTTTGGGGCAAATCCAACATCACTGACACTTCCCATTTTTTAAGCATGGTGGTGGCTGAATCATGTTATGGCTATGCTTGTCATCGGCAAGGACTACAGAGGGTTTTTTTTTTTAGGATAAAAAGGAATGGGAATAGAGCTTAGCACAAGCAAAATCAGAGAGGAAAACCTGGTTCCAACAGATACTAGGAGGAAAAAAATCTACTTTCAGCAGGACAATAACCTAAAACGCAAGGCCAAATCTACACTGGTGTTGCCTACCAAGACGACATATGTTTCTGAGTGGCCTAGTTAGTGTTGACTTAAATCTACTTGAAAGTCTATAGCAAGACATGAAAATGGCTGTCTAGCAATGATCAACAACCAACTTGACAGAGCTTGAATAATCTTTTTAATAATAATGTGCAAATATTGTTGTCATGGAGTCGCTACTAATCCCATGCAAATCCATTCCAATACTGCATGATCAAACACTCACTTAACCAAGTTGGCCTCCAGAGACACGGCTCTACAGTACTCACTATGTCCATTAAACATGAATCGATCGATAGACATTCCTTCCTATCATCAATATATTACATATAGAGCCATATGAGCTATTTAAATAAACTCTGAAATCCAAGTAAAATGTAAGTTACTCTTAAGCGCTTTTCAGACAGCCAGCGGAATAGAGCAGAGTTCCCTGCCTAGTACACCATTTGTCTCTCTAGTCAAAGCGGCAAGTGTGTTCACATGAGGGCGACAGGCGCAGGTGACCACAGCAACAAAATAAAGAAACATTATCGATGTCTGAAATAATTATCACTTTAACATGCAACAGAAATGATGTATCCAAAAATGGATTAGAAAACAATAACTTCTATTGTTAATGTGACTCTAAACTGATTAGCTGGTTTTTAGTTTTAGCTGGTACTGCTGTTACGTGCTGAGTATCACCACGCAGGGTATGTTTTGTGATTGGGTGGGAAGGGAGCACACTTTCTGCAATTTTTACACATTTTGCCATTTGACAAATATTTTTCTGTTGTTGCAGTTTTATAGCTAATCTCATGCTATTCTACACATTTTGCCATGAGGCTGAGAGAAAATTTAGCCATTTTAAAGCCAATTTCCTGCAATTCTACACATTTTGCCATGGGGCAGAGACAAAAATATGCAGTTTTATAGCTAATCTCATGCTACTTATTTAGCATTTTGAAAACAAATTTAAGCTAAAATATAGGTGTGTTGGCTGTGATAAAGGCACTGGATTATGAGCTGTCTTGTTTGCTAAATTAACCAATGAAATTGGCAGTGGCATGGTGCATACCACCCTGCAGGCCACTGCTGGCTTGCCTCTGAAGCTAAGCAGGGTTGGTCCTGGTCAGTCGCTGGATGGGCTACCAGATGCTTCTGGAAGTGGTGTTGGAGGGCCAGTAAGAGGCACTCTTTCATCTGGTAAAATATCCTGATGCCCCAGTAAAGTGATGGGGACATTACCTTGTGTAGGGTGCAGTTTATCGGGTAGGATGTTAAACGGGTGTCCCGACTCTCTGTGGTCACTAAAGATCCCATGGCACTTATCGTAAGAGTAGGGGTGTTAACCCCGGTGTCCTGGCTAAATTCCCAATCTGGCTCTCCCCCTAATCATCTCCAGCTTCCAATTGGCTCATTCATCCCCCTCCTCTCCCCTGTAACTATTCCCCAGGTCGTTGCTGTAAATCAGAATGTGTCCCCAGTCAACTTACCTGGTAAAATAAGGGTTAAATAAATACATTAAATATAGCCATAGAAACAGTGACATATCCCTCAATGCAGTCATATTTGTTGGCTGATTGGGGGTGTGGCTTTCAGTTATTTCGTTTTGGCAATCCATCACGTGAGAGTTAATGTCATTACAGGTCATTATATTTAATCAAATCTAACTAAACCAGTGCACTGCTTGCTATGAATTATATCTAATGGTGTTTGCATTTTTAGGTAAAAAGACAAATTATAATTATTTTTTCAATCTGAGTGGGTGGGCCTGGCTATTTTTCAAGCAGTGCCATCGTTACAGGGGTATAGGCACGGGTGTGCCCAGACCCACCCATTGGGATAAAAATGTATTTAATTGTATTTTTTTGTTGTCAACGATATACACAAAAGACCAATGTCAAAGTGGAATAAAAATTATAAAATAAAAAACACTAATATACCTTGATGTGATAAGTATTCACCCGAGTCATTTAAGTGATAATGCCCGAGAAGCCGGTGTTTGGAGGATGTATTGGCATGGGTGTTAGGCCCGAGACGAATTTGGCAAACTGAGCCAATATATCCTCCAAACAACGGCTTCGAAGCCATTATCACTTTTATACAACGGGTTACCAACATATTAAACTAATGATTGACATTTTCGTTAAAAACGTTATTTTGTGACTACAGAGTGGCGCAGAGGTCTAAGGCAGTGCATCGCAGTGCTTCAGGCGTTAATACAGACCCAGGTTCGATACCAGGCTGTGTTGCAGCCGGCCGCGACCGGGAGACCCATAAGGCGGCACACAATTGGCCCAGCGTCGTCTGGGTTAGGGGAGGGTTTGGCCGGCCAGGATGTCCTTGTCCCATCGCACTCTAGCGACTCCTTGTGGCGGTGCGAGCACATTGGTGTGGCTGGCTTCCGGGTTAAGCGAGCAGTGTCAAGAAGCAGTGCGGGCTTGGCAGGGTCGTGTTTCAGAGGACGCATGGCTCTCGACCTTCACCTTTCCTGAGTCCGTACGGGAGTTGCAGTGATGGGACAAGACTAACTTCCAATTGGATATCACGAAATTGGGGAGAAAAAGGGGTAAAAATAAATACTAATAAAATAACGTTCTTTTGATTAATTTATTCACACTATTTCATCCTTCCACAAGATATAGTCCCGACACAAATCGAGGGTTGCTACCCAAGCCGGCTGGTCATTAGTGCCATCGCTTCGGTTGCCAGAGACGCGACCCAGTCGTTCAGTCTTTTTGTTCTATATCTATGGACACGACCCAGTCATTCGTTCTAAATTTTCCATCGCTATACCGGCTGGCAACATTCTTATCCCTTGGTTGCTAGCTAACTTAAAGTCATGTCAAAAAGTGCAGTCAGAATAACAGCAAAGTGTCAGCATTTGCATAAGCAGTTTTCTAGTGACATTTGCTTGGATACGTCAATAACAATGAGCTATTGAGGCGCGATTTCACCTGGCATAGAAAGTATGCTCCCTCGTCAGGACAAAATGTTCAGAGGAGCTAGCCAACACAATCACATCAAAAGTTGGAAAGAATGCAAACTAGCTGCACTTCATTTCATTTAAACTTTTTTAAATTTACATTTCTTTGAATTCATGATTTCGACAGGCTGAGAAGTGCTGCCTGTTTGTCAGTCTCGTCCTGACTCCCGACATGTTCATTACTATGGGAGAGCTGGAGGTCGAATTTGAATATTGGAACAATGTTGCAAATACCGGAGAGAGACAGCAGGTTTTATACAAATCTCCTCTGCTGAAAACTAAATGTTAGTCTAAAAGAAATGTGAGATAAAGTCTAGATGCTTTCTATAGTGGAAATCAAGTTTATAAATTCTCTGGCTGGGCTGATGAGACAGTGGATTGCACAGTCAGATGGAACAGAGAAATAGGCATTTTAACGTCATAGATTTAACTGGTGTTAACTTGTGGAATAGACACCAGCTGGAATATGGTTTTAACCAATCAGCATTCAGGATTAGACCCACCTGTTGAATAATTCATGTTAGAAACACCATTGGCAATTATTACAGCTGAGTCTTTGCACACTTGGATTGTGCAATATGTTATTTTCCTGCCGAAAGGTAAATTCCTCTCCCAGTTTGCTGGTGTAAAGCAGACTGGAGCAGGTTTTCCTCTAGGATTTTACTTGTGCTTAACTCCATCCCATTTATTTTTATTTTAGTCTTTGCCAATATCAAGCATACCCATACCATGATGCAGTCACCACCATGCTTGAAAATAAGGAGGCAGTTACTCAGTGATGTGTTGTGTTTGCATTAAGGCCAGGAAGTGTATTACTTTGCCTTGTTTTTTTCGTAGTACAACTTTAGTGCCTTGTAGCATACAGGATGGATGTTTTTGAAGTTTTTTATTCTTTATGTTTGTATTTTTCTTTTCACTCTCACTTAGTTCATTATTGTGGCGTCACTCACTACTATGTTGTTGACCACCCTCAGTTTTCTCCCATCACAGACACGGAACTCCGTAGCTATGTTAAAATCACCAATGACCTCATGGTGACATCCCTGAGCAGTTTCCCCCCAGTCATGCAGCTTAGTTCAGAAGGATGACTATTTTTGATGCATCTGGGTGGTTTAATACATCATTCACAGCATACAGTGCATTCGGAAAGTATTCAGACCCCTTCCCTTCTTCCACATTTTGTTGCTTTACAGCCTTATTCTAAACAAATAAAAAAATCCTCAATCTACACACAATATCACAAAATGAAAAAGAGCAACATTTTAGTACATTACAAATAAAAACAGAAATAACTTCTTTACATAAGTATTCAGACCCTTTGCTATGAGACTCAAAATTGAGCTCAGGTGCATCCTATTTCCATTGATCATCTTGAGATATTTCTACAATTTGATTGGGGTCCACCTGTGGTAACTTCAATTGATTGAACATGATCTGGAAAAGGCACAGGCCTGTCTATATAAAGGTCCCACAGTTGACAGTGCATGTCAGAGCAAAAACCAAGCCACGAGGTCGAATAAATTGTCCATAGAGCCTCGAGACAGGATTGTGTCGAAGCACAGACTTAAGGAAGTGTACCAAAACATTTATGCAGCATTGAAGGTCCCTAAGAACACAGTGGCCTCCATCCTTCTTAAATGGAAGAAGTTTGGAAACACCAAGACTCTTCTTAGAGCTGGCCTCCTGGCCAAACTGAGCAATCGGGGGAGAAGGGCCTTGGTCAGGGAGGTGACCAAGAACCCAACCCCAAAACCCAGTGGGAGAACCTTCCAGAATGACAACCATCTCTGCAGCACTCCACCAATCAGGCCTTTATGGTACTGGCCAGACGGAAGCCAGTCCTCAGTAAAAGGCACATGACAGTCCTCTTGGATTTTGACAAAAGGCACCTAAAGGACTCTGATGAAACCAAAATGGAACTTTTTGGCCTGAATGCCAAGCGTCAAGTCTGGAGGAAACCTGGCACCATACCTACGGTGAAGCATAGTGGTGGCAGCATCATGCTGTGGGAATGTTTTTCAGCGGCAGGGACTGGGAGACTAGTCAGGATCGAGGGAAAGATGAACGGAGCAAAGTACAGAGAGATCCTAAATGAAAACCTGCTCCAGAGTGCTCAGAACCCCAGACTTGGGCGAAGGTTCACCTTACAACAGGACAACGACCCTAAGCACACAGCCAAGACAACGCAGGAGTGGCTTCAGGACAAGTCTCTGACTTGAACTCGATCAAACATCTCTGGAGAGAACTGAAAATAGCTGTGCAGCGATGCTCCCCATCCAACCTGACAGAGCTTGAGAGGATCTGCAGAGAAGAATGGGAGAAACTCCCCAAATACAGGTGTGCCAAGCTTGTAGCATCATACCCAAGAAGACTCAAGGCTGAGATCGCTGCCAAAGGTGCTTCAACAAAGTACTGAGTAAAGGGTCTGAATACTTACGTAAATGTGTTTATTTTATTTTATATAAATTAGCAAAAATGTATAAAAAACTGTTTTTGCTTTGTCATTATGCGGTATTGTATGGAGATTGATGAGAGAAAGAAATAAGGCTGTAACGTAACAAAATTTGGAAAAAGTCTGAATACTTTCCGAATGCCCTGCAATTATTAACTTGACCATGCTTAAAGTGATATTCAATGTCTGATTTGTTATTATTGCCCATCTACCAATCACTGCTCTTCTTCATGAGGCTTTCGAAAAGCTCCCTGGTCTTTGTAGTTGAATCGGTGCTTTAAATGTAATACTTGACTGAGGGGCCTTACCGATATTGTATGTATGGTGGACAGAGGAAGGGGTAGACATTCAAAAACCATGTCAACCCAATTATCCATGTAACAATGTGATGTACCACATTTTACTCCTGAACTAATTTAGGCTGCCCAAACAAAGAGGGTGAATACTTATGCAAGTACTATATTGGAGTTATTTCATTTTTATTCATTTGCACAAATTAGAACAAGTTTTTTAGTTTTTCACCTTGAAATTGAGCATTTTATGTAGATCATTGACAAAAAAATCTATTCAATCTATTTCAATCCCACTTTCTAATGCAATAAAATGTGAAAAAATCCAAAGGGGTGGAGGGTGAATACTTATGATACCCACTGAAAATGTATGATACTGTATGTACTCAAAGTCTTGAAGAATATAACTTATAAATGCCTTATTAACTTAGTTCTAATGTCATACCCATCAGGACCCAAAATAGCTTCTTTTACTCCAATCTTTGTAAACAAAGTAAATGTAAACAAGCTGTATAGCTTCAAAACATGGTTAAAACTAATATCATGGATGGCCCGTCCTTGCATCCCTAGCTCGGTCCATGAATTTGAGAATGGTTACATTTCTCCAGCCCCATCTCTCAGCTTTTAACCGAAACTGTGGCGGGTATTACGCTTTGTTATTGTTTCAACTGCCAATTGCCCCTTTAACTGCAGTATCATCAATAAGAATGCTGCCCGTGGGTCGTTCCACAAATACAGTACATTTGGGGTAGTGTAACTTTGGCAAAACAAACTATTCATTACACCTCATTCTAACATTGTCATAAACAGCACATGCTCAACTTCATAAAAAAAAAAAAACATCAGGCTGTTAAATTAAAATATTGACTATAGTAAGTGCCATTAAAGTAACAGGGTTGAGGTTTTCATCCTAAACCAGCCATGAATCCCATTGTGACAGGGAGAATGAAAGCGTGTTGTGTGCAACAGGGAGGGGTAAGTAGGCTTGCGGTTAGATTCCCCGGTCCGACGGGAAAGTGAACTAGCAACCGGAGGGTCATCACACAGGTGTACATTGTGCTGGGGACAATAAAAGGCCACTAAAATGTGCAGTTATGTCACAACACAAAGCCACAGATGTTTTGAGGGAGCGTGCAATTGGCATGCTGACTGCAGGAGTGACCAACAGAACTGTTGCCAGAGAATTGAATGTTCATTTCTCTACCTTAAGCCGCCTCCAA
This sequence comes from Salmo trutta, assembly GCF_901001165.1. NCBI lineage: Eukaryota > Metazoa > Chordata > Actinopteri > Salmoniformes > Salmonidae > Salmo > Salmo trutta. The sequence continues at coordinate 5,149,526 of NC_042983.1, read as the reverse complement.
CGCCATGTTAGAGAATTTGGCAGTACATCCAACCGGCCTCACAACCACAGACCACGTGTAGTATTTCTGTCTGTAATAAGGCCCTTTTGTGGGGAAAAATGTATTCTGATTGCCTGGGCCTGGCTCCCAAGTGGGTGGGCCTATGCCCTCCCAGACCGACCCATGGTTGCGCCCCTGAACAGTCATGTTAAATCCATAGATTAGGGCCTTATGAATTAATTTTAATTAGCTGATTTCCTTATATGAACTGTAAATCAGTAAATAGAAATTGTTGCGTTTATATTTTTGTTCAGTGCATGTGTATGTATATTTTGGAGGGGTTGGGTTAAAAGTGGAAGTCAAATTTCAGTTGGAGCTTGTGTGCAATTGACCAATAAAGGGATCTTTACTGGTCAATTGTTAAAACATTTATAGCCTATCCATCTATGGGTAACAGCTCGACATGCTCAGTTTTCTACCACAAAACAGAAAATGGCCACAAAAGAGTAGAATGAGCTCACCTTTTATACTATGATACACTTGGTATACCAAAAATAAGGAACACCTTCCTAATATTGAGTTGTTTCCCCCCTCTCCTTTGCCCTCAGAACAGCCTCAATTCGTCGGGGCATGGACTCTACAAGGTGTCGAAAGCATTCCACAGGGATGCTGGTCCATGTTGACTCCTATGATTCCCACAGATGTGTCAAGTTGGCTGGATGTCCTTTGGGTGTTGAACCATTCTTGATACACACAGGAAACTGTTGAGCGTGATAAACCCAGCAGCGCTGCAGTTCTTGAAACAAACCGGTGCACCTGGCAACCTACTACCATACCCCATTCAAAGGCACTTAAATATTTTGTCTTGCCCATTCACCCTGTGACACAATCCATGTGTCAATTGTCTCAAGGCTTAAAAATCCTTCTTTAACCTGTCTCCTCCCCTTCATCTACACTGATTGTAGTGGATTTAACATGTGCCATCAATAAGGGATCATAGCTTTAACCTTGATTCACCTGGTCAGTCTGTCATGGAAAGAGCAGATGTTCTTAATGTTTTGTATACTCAGTGTACAGTATGTTCACTGAGTATACATTAAAACAAAAGTTCAGTTCACGTAACAGAATTGACCTTAAAATAAGGGACAGACGTAAATTAATAATTATTATAATAAATAATGAATCACTAAACACATTAAATAAATAATAATCTTCAGAAATGACTGTCAAAGCAAGAACATAACTAGGTCAAAACTTTGAGGAATTTTGGGGTTAAAATCTTACCAGAAGTTGGAAAAGTATTTTTTCATATAAAAAACCTGAATATTGAATTGTGGTCCATTTTAACGGAACGTCCTCCATAATAATTAACTACATGGCTCACTCAAGTGCATCAAATCACTAGGCCTAACTCCCATCCTTCAACTGACGCAACAAAACAGCAACCCAGAAGTTCTGGTCACAGAATACTTTATCAAACACTATCTTAGATAGTCCTCTCAGGGCTTCATAACGCTTAAATAAGATGGCTAAATTCCAAAGTTGTGTTCTTAGTTGCATGGACTACAACAATGAGTGTGTGTCATCTATAACAATAAATCAATTTGCCCAGATAAGTGCTCCCGCACAGCTTTCTCCCTCACACACGCACAAACAAGCACACACACACACACGTGCACACGGGGCTGGCACAATTACCGTATAACTGACGGTTAACCGTCATAACCGTTTCAATGTTTTTTAAACGTCTGGGCATTAATGCATTGTTGTCCATTTTGGCCGTAACATGGACTCTTAACATTAAACTTTGTTGCTACTTGCTGAAACAAGAAAACAAATCTTCTCCTGCATTGTGGGGTGTGTTGCCTCAGCAACCGTAGCACACAGAAATAGAATGAATATAACGGGCTTGGAACCTCTAACCCTGGCAATTTGACTGGTAAACTCATGGGTACATGAGTGGCTGCCTGGTATTGTGATGCAATAATTTCCATGGCATTGTAGAATGCTCATTCAAATGATGTTAAGCAATGGAATGTATATATATTTTTTTGGTCAACTGAGTTGAATCGACAAATCACAGCACATATTTCAAAAAATGTCATGACAGTCACACCTTTATTTTACTGACTATTGTCCCTGTGGGGATTTTTTGTTGCAGTATTCATGTACACGTTTAAAATGGCATTTAAGAAAAAGGACAAGAACTGTATAGTAGAGAAATAGGAATATTAACCTGAGCTGTTAAGGGATATCACACCTGGCACAAATTATTGTCAAGTTCTCTTTTTTGCTACTGGGCGGTGCCCTATACCTGCACCCAGAGGGGAGTAGTTCAAAAATCAAGGTACAGGGGGTGTCTTACATTTTTTTTTTGCCTTACAGGGGGCCCTGACATTAAATATCTAATCTAAGCCTGTCTGACTCCAAGTACCTTGCTTGCTCTGGTGATAATCCTTCTCAGCATATTTTTCTGGCTGACAGCGGGATTACCAAACCAACAAACAAAAAGTTTAAATACTCTCAATAAAAGATGTGTAAAACAGAGTCAGTACAGTACAGTCAACAATTAAAATAGCCCAGGTTTTTGCCAAAGTACAGTCTCTGCTGACACTTTTTGTAGATGAGGTCTGTACATTTACTCCACTGAAGTGTATTGTCCAAGAGGACACCCAGATATTTGTATTCCACAACAATCTATGTTCCGACCTCTGATAGCTGTTGCAGAGGTCAGAGTTTTTCGCTTCCTTGATGTCTATACACATCTCTTTGTTGGTGCTGAGAAACAAATGTGATTCATCACACCACTCTACAAAGTCATTTCAGATTGGGCCATGGTTTTCCTCATCATCATGCAACAGGCTGACCAGGGAGGTGTCATCAGCGAACATGACAATGTGTCTGTCAGGATGGGAACTAGTACAACTGTTGGTGTGCAAGACGTGCAGGAGTGGGGACAAAATACATCCCTGTTGGTGGTGCATTTGTCCGACAAGTGGGGACCCACCTTGACCTCCTGTGAACTCCGGATCACGTACATTACAACCCCTGAACATTTTCAAAACATCAGCCTGTTTCACAACAATCGTCTCAGACATTTTTAATGACTCTTTAATTTGTTGTACATCCAACAAAGTCGTCTGATTCAAATCGTGAGAAGAACACATTGTTCATTAGCCATATTCAGGCTGATGTTTCGAAATTGTTCAGGGGTTGAAATGTACACAAAAGCCCAGGCCCAGACAAAATAAGTGGATTTGTGTTAAAGCACTCTGAACAATTCGCTGGTGTTAGACATTTTTCAATCCTCCCTCGACCAGCAACACGTGCCAGCGTTGTTGAAAAACTCAACAATTACTCCCATTCCTAAAGCATCTTGTACCCCTGCACATTGACTCGGCACCGGTAACCCCTGTATATAGCCTCTTATTTTTTACTTTAGTTTATTTAGTAAATATTTTCTTAACTCTATTTCTTGAACTGCATTGTTGGTTAAGGGCTTGTAAGTAAGCATTTCCTGCTAAGATCTACACCTGTTGTATTCGGCGCATGTAAGAAATGTAATTATATTTGATCTAATCCCTGTGCAGAATGACTACCATCCTGTCGCCTTGACATCCTTAGTAATGAAATGCTTTGATAAAATTGTTTTAAAGGCATATCTTCGGATCCACCAAGCAGTTCCTCGACCCCTTTCAGTTTGCAGAGGAGTTGATGCCATTCTTACTCCTCAACTTGGTCTACAGACATCTAGAGGGCGCCAAATCCCATGTCTGAACATTCAGTTCATTAGCCATGTTCTGCCCCCAATTTTTCTTAAGGTCAGCATTGGCTTTTCCCCTGCCTTTGTGGGGCCCACTAGTCATGGATTGTATCCCTTGCCAGGCCACACTCGAGTTCCCTGAGGAGAGGGTCCTCTCCACCCTTTGCTTTTTTGCCTCCTTGTCCACCAGTGTCAGTCTTTTAATCTCACATTGTAATTATCTTAAAGCCTGTCCATCACCCTCAGCATAAACTGACTTTTTTCAACTAAGAAGTGATTTTAGATGTTTTGATACCTAGGGAAGATTTTACAGGCCTTGGTAGGCTCAACTGACAACACAGAAGTTTATATAGTCTGAAACAACATATGAGAGTTCATTAAGAGCAGAGTTGCTGTCCTCAAATAACTCCTACATAGCACAGTCAAAACACCCTTGGAAACGAGTGATACTGTTCTCGTTCTGGATCTGGACAGTTTTAACTGTAAGTTTCTCCCTCTCCAGGCACTGATAGAAGCTTGGCCGGAGGTAGACAATGTTGTGGTCTGATGTCCCCAGGAGAGGTTTGGTGGTGGCAGAGAAAGCATTTGGTATTGTCCCATGGCACAAATCAAGAGTCTTATTTTCCTCAGATGGCATTTCACATACTGGTGGTATGTGAACAGGACCTTGCGTAGAGTGCAGTTGTTAAAATCCCTTAATATAAATGCGGGCATATCAGGGGAAATGGAGTCCAATTTCTGTGACAGATGATAAATATTCTCTTGATTCCTTTGCTAGATTCGGTTTTGTTTGAATGTACACAACGGTAAACAATTGGGGAAACTCACAGGGAGGATAGTAGGGTTGCAGTGACGCAGAAAGCAATTCGATGTCGGGGGTACAGAGTCCCTCTCTTACCAGGATCGATTTATACCACTGATTCTTGACAAGCATGCAGACTCCCCGCCGTGATTTTTCCCTGTTGCGGTCAGATCATGGTCCGCACTGACCAGTGTGAAGCCGGCAGGCCGCACCTCACTGTCCGGAACTCTGTCATCCAGCTCACCCGCTTTCCCCCTCAGTGACTGGGCGATGATCAGCAAGGTGGCGGGTAAGGAAAGTTCATTCTTAAATATTTTAAGTCTGTCTGATTCCCCACGTTTTCCATGTTCGCATTTGGGCTTGTAATCCATCCACTCGCAGACAATCAGAGATGGGCCCTTGGGATAACAATCACTTTGCTTTGTTGAGGTAGGAACTCTTTGCTGTATTGGAATCTGCTGCCAGCAGTCAGGCTCACGTGCAGAGCAACCCAAATCAATGATTAAACACAGAAACATGTCAGACAAGAGCAGCTGTACATTCTCAAATTGGAGCTTGGGGGGCTTCGACTAAATAAATAAAAATGATTAGTGACGCACCGATATAATATTTTTGGCCGATACCTGGTATTTTCCTTGCCCATAAAACAACGACACCGATAACCGACATTTAACATTTTTGCGGCCTTTTAAGCATTCTAGTACAGTTAAATAGTTAACACAGACACACACATGGACGCAGCGGTCTAAGGCACTGCATCTCAGTGCAAGAGGTATCACATCCTTCCGTGATTGGGAGTCCCATAGCACAATTGGCACAGCATCATCCGGGTTTGGCCGTCATTGTAATTAAGAATTTGTTTATTAACTGACTTGCCTCGTTAAATAAAGGTTACACACACACACACAGACCAAAAAGTTATTTTGTTTGCATTTACATATGTCCCCATTAATAGTAAAACATAATCAAAACCTATTTCTTTCACTTACTTGCTGTGCTGATTCGTTAATTCGTTCAGTCGTTTCATTCTCAACCAGGATTTCTAAAACGCCATTTGGGTCTTTGCGTGTCAAATAACACTATTTGACGTGTCAAATAAGCTTGTTGACCAATCAGGACCTGAATATGACTGCACGCCACACAATTTTATGCGTTCATAAATGTTTTATGTAGTTATTACACCTTGATTACACTATCACTCGTATTTCATATGTCACAACGATTCATCGATACGTATGCTATGATGGTAAAGTTGTCTCGCGCACCTACAGTGCTGGTCATAAAAAAAAGCTAGCTAGCTCATTGGATGCAAACAATGTTCTTCCCCAAAAACATAGCATAACATCATAATCTGTTTCAGTAGCTGTAGTTAGCTAGCTAACTATATAGCTAGGTGTCATCTAAAATAACCCTCATTTATAAGACAGTTCTTATTTGATTAATGGTCGGACCCATCTGTGAAGCTAGCCACAATAAGGATTAGCCACAATAGTGGACTTTGCGGTTAGCCTTCAAAATAAAAGTATGTAATTGACAGTGATGCAAATGAATACAAATAGTTGACATAAGCCATAATTGAATAGATCATGCTAAACGAGGTTGGAACGTTATATAAAATCAAATAATGACAATTTCTTAATTTCACAAAAATCTGTTGAAATCACACTGGATGTATTATACTTCAGAATTGCATTGGGGGCATACTTATTTCACTGTACAGACTTACATATGGATTGTGGATCAATGACATGGTGTATCAGTCTACTCAGTGACACCCAGAGAACATTAGTATCGTAGCTCTAATTGCGGGACTCTGAAACAACTGTGAATTGAGCCACATTTATTGTCAACCTATGTGTATTGAACAGTATTCCCGTGAAAAACAATACCGCGTGGATGTTTTGGAGTCTGATAACTCTGAGGACGTTGTTGGGAAAAAAACAGCTTGGGTATTGAGTAGACTGATACCCCATTTCATTGATCCCCAATCCTTAGGTAAAGCTGTACAGTGCAATATGAATGTCAACACACACAATAGGCAGGGAAGGATATTTCTCACAGTCCCGCGATAAGAGCTACAACGCTAATATTTGCGTAAACTCTTCACAGTTGTGTTCTGTGGGTGTCACCGAGTAGACTGATACCCCATTTCATTGCTTCACATTCCAACCTTGTTTAACATTATCTAGTCTAAATATGGCATGATTCCACCAATTGTAACCTTCTGCATCACTTTCAAATCCTTATTGTGGCTAGCTTCAGAACACATAACCCGGTCGAGCCTCACTAGCCAGATGAAGCTAGCTGGCTGCTTATAACGTTAGCTTTGGGCAACAGGGTTAAGTAGCTGGCTAGCTATTTATTTTCATGAACTGAAGTTCAATTTCAATAGGTGAACAACAAGTGGCTACCTAGCTAATACTTACAAGGATTCCTAAATCATTGTTTAAAGTAATGTAAATGACTGCAGTTTCTACTGGTCATTGTTTTCAGGCTGGTTGTATTGGTGCTAGCTAGGTACCAAGCTAAAGCTAGCTACCCTAGAAGTTAAGGTCAAACAAATAATGCTTTATTACCAACGCAGTATTGTAAATACTTTTTTGTACAGCTTTCACAATGCTACTGATTGTAGTGGTGGTGCTTGGCTCGCATCTAAAAATTCAGAACACACAACATTCTATAACAGAACTGTGTTATTTGAAATGTCAAATGAAAAGCTTATTTAATATTTTTTGACACGCAAAGACCCAAACGTCGTTCCATAGTATGTCGTGAAGCTAATAGCAGTGACGCCATTACTGTGCAACTCTGGTATGGCAACATGTGTACTGGTGCTCGACCAGTCAGCAAAAGCCAACATTACCCACATCAGAGAACAATGAAATGAATTCCATTATCTTGCTGTTATTGGATTTTGCCTTTTGAGTTGTTGAAATTTCGCAGAAATTTTCTTACCCTTTCAAATGACTGCTCGACTTGTTGACTGCTCAATCCACACAGCGGACATTGTGGGCTAGGTTAGGAATGCTGTGTTGCACAACCTTCTACGTGGCATCATTACATCATGTACCTATGTTATATAGGTATGCACGTCAGCTTTGACATCGGTTTTGCACATCGGCGTTAAACTAGACATCGAGCCGATATCGATGTTGGCATTTTTAGCTAATAACAGCCGATTCCGATATGTTCACCGATATATCGTGCATCCCTACAAATAATTTATGAATAATAAAAAATGCATTGACATGGTAAAGAGTGCTGGAAAAGGCAGAACACCTGAGAATTAGTTGGTAAGGTCTGGAAGGATGATGCTAAAGTCTTAAGATCTATGCATGGCCAGTGACGCATGCACCCTAGACCTTTAAAAGGTTTGACTTCACCGTTATGTGTCCCACTCACAGTTAAAACACACCCCATATGATGACCCAGAAGACAACTGGAGCAACAGCATAGAGTATTAGAATAATCTGTCTCTGTGCCGTGCTCATTTAGAGCAGCCCAGAGGTCTATAGTCTCCAAGTCTCTTCAGGCCTATGCCCCAAGCCAAACCAACGAATACCCAGGGGGAGCTAGCCGGAAGCGCCACGGGCCAAAACAACAACAAGCCACCAAGGGTCCCTGTGGAAGTGCCCCAGGGCAGATAACACATATCCACTGTATGAGACAGTAAGAGACAGTATGATTACTAACAAAAGCTAAATCCTTCAGCAATGGTTTGGAAGCTAAAAATAAACATTTGCTTTCAAATTAGCTAATTCCAAGTGTATATAGGTCCAAAACAGCAATTTATTTTTCTTCTCAATATCAAATCATTTCTGGTTAACAATTAAGTACCTTACTGTGATTGTTTTTAATTAAAATGGTCAAAAGCAAACAAAAGCAAACAAAGATACATTTCTCTAGCTAAAATTTTGCTAGGACTGTCTGGGAGTAGTCAGCGGGGAGGGAAAACAAAAAATGTGTTATTGGCAGAGGTTTGAAACTCTTTCTTATTGGTCTATTAAGTAATTAGGCCAAAATTCCATCCCACCAAAACAGGATGACGCTACAATGACATTGCCATTTTCACAATATTACTCTAACCTCATAGTATGGAAATATACATGTACAGTTGAAGTCGGAAGTTTACATACACTTAGGTTGGAGTCATTAAAACTCGTTTTTCAAACACTCCACAAATGTCTTGTTTAACAAACTATAGTTATGGCAAGTCGGTTAGGACATCTACTAAGTCATTTTCCCAACAATTGTTAACAGACAGATTATTTCACTTATAATTCATTGCATCACAATTCCAGTGGGTCAGAAGTTTACATACACTAAGTTGACTGTGCCTTTAAACAGCTTGGAAAATTCCAGAAAATGATGTCATGGCTTTAGAAGCTTCTGATAGGCTAATTGACATAATTTGAGTCAATTGGAGGTGTACCTGTGGACGTATTTTAAGGCCTACCTTCAAACTCAGTGCCTCTCTGCATGACATCATGGGAAAATCAAAAGAAATCAGCCAAGACCTCAGAAAAACAATTGTAGACCTCCACAAGTCTGGTTCATCCTTGGGAGCAATTTCCAAACGCCTGAAGGTACCACGTTCATCTGTACAAGTATAAACACCATGGGACCACGCAGCCGTCATACCGCTCAGGAAGGAGACGCGTTCTGTCTCCTAGAGATAAACGTACTTTGGTGCGAAAAGTGCAAATCAATCCCAGAACAACAGTAAAGAACCTTGTGAAGATGCTGGAGGAAACGGGTACAAAAGTATCTATCCACAGTAAAACGAGTCCTATATCGACATAACCCGAAAGGCCGCTCAGCAAGGAAGAAGCCACTGTTCCAAAACTGCCATAAAAAAATCCAGACCACGGTTTGCAACTGGACATGGGGACAAAGATCGTACTTTTAGGAGAAATATCCTCTGGTCTGATGAAACAAAATAGAACTGTTTGGCCATAATGACCATCGTTATGTTTGGAGGAAAAAGGGGGAGGCTTGCAAGCCGAAGAACACCATCCCAACCGTGAAGCACGGGGGTGGCAGCATCATGTTGTGGGGGTGCTTTGCTGCAGGATGGACTGGTGCACTTCACAAAATAGATGGCCTCATGAGGATGGAAAATGATGTGGATATATTGAAGCAACATCTCAAGACATCAGTCAGGAAGTTAAAGCTTGATCGCAAATGGGTCTTCCAAATGGACAATGACCCCAAGCATACTTCCAAAGTTGTAGCAAAATGGCTTAAGGACAACAACGTCAAGGTATTGGAGTGGCCATCACAAAGCCCTGACTTCAATCCTATAGAACATTTGTGGGTAGAACTGAAAAAGCGTGTGGGAGCAAGGAGGCCTACAAACCTGACTCAGTTACACCATATCTGTCAGGAGGAATGGGCCAAACTTCACCCAACTTATTGTGGGAAGCTTGTGGAAGGCTACCCGAAACATTTGACCCAAATTAAACAATTCAAAGGCAATGCTACCAAATACTAATTGAGTGCATGTAAACTTCTGACCCACTGGGAATGTGATAAAGTGGTGATCCTAACTGACCTAAGACAGGGGACTTATACTAGGATTAAATGTCAGGAACTGTGAAAACTCAGTTTAAATGTAAAGTTCCGACTTCAACTGTACATAAATCATAGGGGAACCATTTTATTTTTTTACTGGACTGGGTCCATTCTGAGCAGACCAATGCTGCTTTACTCAAGTAGCCTAGGTGCTACAAATGAATTATTGGATATTTCAACATACACTAGCCATTGACATTATCTAAAAGTTAGACCCAGGTGAAATTTATCCTCTGAATATCTTTTTTCAGCACAATGCCAGATACGGCTAAGGTGAGAAATAAGACTTCTACAGGTTTTAATTGTTCCCTGAAGGATGGAAGAATGGAGTGAGTGCAAGTAAACTAATAGAACGCTTTGATAAAGCTCCCTTTCAATTCCGTTGAGGATCCTTTCACAGAGGGAAATTCACTTTGGAACGTTGGAATGCACTGGGAACGTGTTAGGGGAAGATGTTGGAAGTTAGTCTGAATAAGGGTTCTTCTTACTACTAATGGATGATATGATGGTATTCGACAGTGAAGAGGAAGAGGTGGGGAGAGAGAACAGAGAAGAGAGAAAGGGACATGCAAAGAGAGGAGAGAATGTGAACGATAATCTCCATATAGACTGTTTCTAAATAAACAATTTTAAGTGCAGTATGATCCTCATAGCTCCAGAGAGAGGTTCCCAGCATGACACACACTAGTCCTAAAGCAGTCCAGGCATGATGTGGCCCGTCAAGTAATTTCACGCTCCAATGTGCATAATCCATTCTTCAAATGTATATCCATATTACAGCAGGGATGAACTAGATGAAGGCATGGGGGCAATTTTTTCTTGCGCGGATGGTCAGGGGACAGGCCCAGAACATAATTAAAAATAATTTGTAAACCGCAAATTGACCGCAGGAAACCCAAACAGATATAATATTTGACTAAAACAATCCTCTCAAACCTTGCTTACATTTGTATTCGATCATTCCTCTATGTGTGGGAATACTCTGGAACGGCTTTCCAATGTTAAAACCACTTGGAGCTGATTTGCTGGTGTTTTTACAGTCTTATGTCCAACAATAAAAATGAATAAATAATTCTGCTCAGAAAACTTGGGGTGGGGGGGGGCAAATAAAATACAAATAAATCAACTTTGGCCAAGCAGTTAGGGAACCCTGTAATACAGATTAATTACCTGGGCACCAGCAGTATTTTGTCTTTTAACAGGATTAGGATATGGCATTCACTTCACCGAGGATACTTGTTAATACATACTAAATGATCAGTGTTTCCCCTATATTCATTTAGCAGTGGCGGGCTACTGCTGGTAAATTGTTGCCGCCACTCCCCAAAATTTGGGGTTGGTCAAATGTTTTCAGCGTAAACTTAAATGACTAAAACCAGATATAAATTATGCAGAAAAGTTAATGGAGCTATACATGTTTAAATAAGATCATCATTGAGGGCGGCAGGGTAGCCTAGTGGTTAGAGCGTTGGACTAGTAACTGAAAGGTTCGAATCCCCGAGCTGACAAGGTACAAATCTGTCGTCCTGCCCCTGAACAAGGCAGTTAACCCACGGTTCCTAGGCCGTCATTGAAAATAAGAATTTGTTCTTAACTGACTTACCTAGTTAAATAAAGGTAAAATATTTTTTTTCTTTTTTGAGAACTAAAAAAACACCGAAATAAAAACTAAACAATCAGGGAGAATCAAAAATCCCCAAAATGTCATGCCTATGGTTGCACATATTGGGGAATATTCAGAGGTGGAAACTTTCCGTGGGAAGAAAAAGGAATATATGGGAATAAACTGAAATATATGCAAACTAATACCATTTAAATGTATATGTTTTTTTTGCATCGGATATATTTACCATATCATATGGAGACAGAAACATAAACCTTTTACATTATCATACGTAGACATAATTGCAAATGATTAAATCCTTCCAATAGAAATAAAAATTACAAAATTGTTGTGAATTGATCTTTAATTAAATGAGTTGACTCTTCACATGGAACGATTTCACTGAACAACATTGAATATTGAATGATCCCCAATGATCCATCGCATCTCCCAAAAACTTTTTCAACATACATCTGTAAAATGATAGTATAGAAACCAAAGCTTTGGTTGTCTTCCTCTCAGGCTTCCATGTCTTCTCCCTGGACCTCCTCAATGTCCACCTCTTGAACAGACTCTGAGGCCTCATCTTCACTGTCACTTTCCAACCTGGTTGAGGATGGCTCGTTGTCAGGCTCAAAAAGCCTCAAATTTGCCTGGATGTCCACACATTTTTCAAACCTTGTATTGGTCAGCATGTTGCGTGCTTTGGTGTGTGTTCCCAAACAAGGACCAGTTGCACTCTGAGGTGGCTGGTGTTGGTGGGATTTTGAGGATGAGGAGGAAACAGGGGAAAGAGCCTCAGATCCACAAAGTCCCTTCCCACCAGGTGGCTGATGAGATATGTTGGCACGAATGCCAAATTGCATCTCCATCCCAAAGCCCTTGCTTGGAAGTGTACTTCGCCAGACTGCCAAGAACCTTGCCCTCATCCAGGCCAAGGTGGCAAGACAAGGTAGTGATGACACCATAGGCCTTGTTGATCTCTGTACAGGACAGGATGCTCTTGCCAGCATACTTGGGATCCAACATCTACGCTGTGGTGTGTATGGGCCTCAGGCGGAAGTCTTCATGCTTTTTGATGTATTGCTTGGAGCAACAGTGAAGTGGGCAGGGCACTACGGATTTCTTCTCTTACATCTGCAAGCAGAGTCTAAACATCAGACAGGATGGCATTGTCTCCCTCAATCCGTGCAATGGCTACTGCTATAGGTTTCAGGAGTTTCAGGCTGCTTACCACTCTCTCCCAAAATACATCATCCAGGAGGATCCTCTTGATGGGGCTGTCCATATCGGCAGACTGTGATATGGCCATTTCTTGGGTGACTCCTTCCCCTCCAGGAGACTGTCAAACATGATGACAACACCACCCCAACGGGTGTTGCTGGGCAGCTTCAATGTGCTGCTCTTATTCTTCTCACTTTACTTTGTGAGGTAGATTGCTGCTATAACTTGATGACCCTTCACATACCTAATAATTTCCTTGGCTCTCTTGTAGAGTGCTTCCATTGTTCTCAGTGCCATGATGTCCTTGAGGAGCAGATTCAATGCATGAGCAGCACAGCCAATGGGTGTGACCTGAGGGTAGGACTCCTCCACTTTAGACCAAGCAGCCTTCATGTTTGCAGCATTGTCTGTCACCAGTGCAAATACCTTCTGTGGTCCAAGGTCAATGATGACTGCCTTCAGCTCATCTGCAATGTAGAGACCGGTGTGTATGTTGTCCCTTGTGTCTGTGCTCTTGTAGCATACTGGTTGAGGGGTGGAGATGAAGTAGTTAATTATTCATTGCCCACGAACATTCGACCACCCATCAGAGATGATTGCTTTCTCTATGATTTGCTTGACCTTCACTTGAACTCTGTTGAACTCTGCATCCAGCAAATGAGTAGATAAAGCATGTCTGGTTGGAGGGGTGTATGCTAGGCGAAGAACATTCAGAAATCTCTAATACACATTGCCTGTGAGCATCAGACCAGTTGCACACACAGCTCGAGCAAGACATTCATCAGCATTTCTCTGACTACGTTCCTCCATTGAGTCAAAAGAAACATCTGATTCCAGGAGGACCACGAGCTGTTGCTATCGATAAAGTGTCCGATTCATCATTTTCACCTCGAATAGAAGTAGAGGGACTTTGTCAGAGGTTGCTTGTTGTGATCGCTGAGGAAACTTTATGCACTTTTCCAGATGCTTCTGCATCTTTGTTGCATTCTTCATATATGATTTGGGACAGTATTTGCAAATGTACACAGCTTTTCCTTCTACATTACCTGCAGTGAAATGTCTCCACACAACAGTTAATGCCTGAGGCATTTTCCTGTAAAGAATAGGAAAAAATGAGTAAAAAAAACTAATACAATTCCATGTACAGATAAATAGTTAAGCAGTTAGATTAAACAACTCTTTTGTAAGATAAATGTTTTAAAATACAGCATGTATGGAAACAGGTGAATTAACACTCCTCAGTTAGCAGGCTCAAGCAAGCTAAAACCCACATGGCAGCTAAAACTAACTAGCAGAAATTGTTAACAAGTTAGAAATGATTTAAACATACTTTGCTGTAGGCTACTATTTACTAGTTAACAAAAAATCATGTATGTCATATAAAATGTATTCACCCCACCAAGATAGTAAACAAAACTTACCAGAAAGCATGTTGTCCTTGGCTCAGACAGGGTTGTAGTGTGGGCTCAATAGCATCTCATTAGTGTGCAAGATCTTGAGAATTAGCTGTACATGTGATGGAAGAGTGCACTGTGCATGTAGAGGGTTGCAATTCCATTGAATTGGGGATAGTTTAACCAAAATATGCCACAAGACCTAGAATTCCCACAAAAAAGGTTCACTGGTATAAGCTAACTTTTTGATGAATTGAAGCAAAGTTCCCAAAGATCCCAGGCATAACCTCCCATGTAAAACTTCCGGAAGATTTCTGACCGTTTGCAACCATAGTCATGCCATTGATTTTGTTATAATGCTTAAGTCACACAGATAGGATAAGAACACGGCACATGCCACGGCAAAACGTGTAGAATTGCAGGAAATTTGCTTGAAAATGGCAACATTTTGTCCATGTCCACCCCCTTCCCCTAGCGCAGTTGAGGAATGGCACTACAATTCCCGCAACTCCACACACACTGATTTTATCCCCTCGGGTGGTGCATCAGACTGGGTTCTCTCATGCACAAAACACCCACGTACACACACCTAGGGAGGTTTCTCTGGATATTAAAACTTATTGCCGCATACACCCAGAACCCTTCAGGGGGTTATGGATCAGAAGAAGTCAAGGACTTAAATAACACTGACGGTTTCTAATGGCTATAAACCATTTAACTAATAACTGTGTAACTTTTCTAATGACATGCAAAAACCTTGGGAACTTTCACCAAGCAGTTCATTTACATTCATTGGAAATGGTGAAAGCCAGCTGATAAGCTGTGCACATACAGTAGCAATATCTTCCAGGGACTGTTCATATGAATATCAATATGAGAAAAAAAGGCATTCAGGGAGAGAATAAATTGAATTGGATTTCGTGGCTGCGTTCAAGGTGGGAAGGACAATGTGGAGTGAAAGGTTGGATTTAATAAGGCTTTCAAAAAAAAAATCATAAAAACCCCAGTGTGTGTGAACGGGGGGAACAGCCGAGTCAACACTTTAAAACCAAAAGCATTAAAGGTCCCCATAACTCTCTTTCTGATGGGGGCTGAGAGCAGTATGCCGAAGTAATTTGCTAAACAAATCGCAATAGCAAGGTCCATCGACAAGTCTTCACCTTTCCTTAAAAGTTACTTTTCCATGAGCTAATATACCTAGTTGAATTTCAATACCTTTAATGGGTTTGGACGACCGTGCCAAACGGAAGTCTAGTTCTGCCTTGTTCTGGCTGTTGGAGAAGCAGAGATCGTCTTTTAGTGAGCTACCTGTACGCACTGGGGTGATCAGATGCAATACACAGCCCTCTTTCAAGTGACTCACCTGCGTCTCCAACTCCCCAAGCACATCACAACTTTTAATACCAGGTGTACATTGTTCACTAATTGTCTTGTCATTCAAACCTGCCTGCTGACCTGGAGATAAATGAGAATTATTTTTAAAAGAATGTCTAAAATGGTCTGTGTGGCATTTTTATGATTTGTCCATCTGTATGACCTCTGTGGTATAATAGAAGTCATTCTCTTGCTCTGACTCATTCTCCTTCCTTTCCCTCTCCTCCTCAGCACCATTCAAGCGGAGGTAAGACAGGGGCATAGCATAGGTCCAGCAAAGACCCCGTGAAGATATTCCTTGTGGGCCTAGAATTCACTTGAAAATAAAAAAATATATCCAATCAAACTACTGGCTGCTACAAAACATCACTGAGCTGGATTGATAAACTAGGTCTTTGCATTACCGACAACAGCTGCAAAGGTACTGATAAAAACATTTCACAGAAGATAGCAGTCTGGCCCTGGGCATATGGTGGAGACCAGCAGGACTAGGAATTATCGGACAAAACAAAGTGTGTGTTCAACGCTGGCCTTGCATTTCTGTGAGATAACCATTCCCGAAACAGCTTTAATGTCTGTTGGGAACACTGAGGCTCTAAGGCTGTCGCGGTGACCGTATTACCGCCAGTCATGACCTCGGTCAAATTTTCTGTGACCGTTGGTAATCCCATCCAAAACTGCACAAATGAATGCCGCTGATGGTTAGTCTACTAAACTTGCTAATGGACTGGTACTCAGCGCTCGATTGTCCGTCCCTCTAATCACTCTCTAAACACATCATGATTTAATTTGAATAGTAAAGGGAAAATGGTGATGGGTTCCGAAATGGACACAGGAAAGCCCTGGACCCAATATGCTTACACTTATTTTTAAAACCCGTTCCCGAAAGGACAACCGGTCCAAGTGAGGGAAGCAGCAGAAAAGCCAATTGTTATGTTACTATTTTTCCTTCTTTTTTTTTTTAAACTGGAGCAATTACACAGACACAGAGAGACAGGCTGTAGGCTATTAGGGAGCAGAGTCCGTGTGGTGTGTGTGTGAGTAAGACATGGGAGGCTGGGAGCAACATAACTCCATGCAAATTCTAGCCTAAATAGCTGTCTACCTGTTGGCTTGTGGTTGGTGTAGCCTTTCTTTCTCATTTCACTTTCCATTGTGTAATTTTAATTCAATCTTCCATTGATTAGATACCCCCTAACTTGGTTTCCACACAAGCAGAGCAGCAAAGCAATGGTTAATTAATGGTTAATTACAGTGAGACTGGCAGTCATATGCATGACAATTACCGACTAACAAAATTTCATGACTGCCACAGCCCTAGGAGGCTGTTGGTCCGTTCCCAAAAGTTGCAGGTTTTGGGGGCTCCGTGACGGAGTTGAAAATCTGTGCATCAAATGGGCACTCAGGACGGGCTGACAGAAAAAGTGAGTTTCACAAATTATACTGAAGAAAATTATAAAACACAAAACTCAACAATTTCAAGGATGTTGCAGTTCATATAAGAAATCAGTCAATTGAAATGAATTCATTAGGCCCTAACCTATGGATTTCACATGACTGGGCAGGGGCGCAGCCATGGTTATGCCAGAGGATCCTGCAGGTGAAGAAGCCGGATGTTGAGGTCCTGGGCTGGTGTGGTTACATGTGGTCTGCGGAAGTGTGGCCAGTAGGACGGACTGCCAAATTCTATAAAATGACATTGGAGGCGGCTTATGGTAGAGAAATAAACATTAAATGACTGGCAACAACTCTGGTGGACATTACTGGAGTCAGCATGCCAATTGCATGCTCCTTCAAAACTTGAGACATCTGTGGCATTGCATTGTGTGACAAAACTGAACATTTTAGAGTGGCATTTTAAACTTTACTTAACTAGGCAAGTCAGTTAAAACCTCTTACATCTAGGGGGCAGTAATTTCACGGCTGGATAAAAAACGTACCCGATTTAATCTGATTATTAGTCCTGCCCAGAAACTGGAATATGCATATAATTATTAGCTTTGGAGAGAAAACACTCCAAAGTTTCTGAAACTGTTTGAATGGTGTCTGTGAGTATAACAGAACTCCTATGGCAGGCAAAAACCTGAGATGCTTCTGTTCAGGAAGTACCCTGTCTGAACATTTCTTGCCCTTCTTGAATCTCTCTATCGTTTACAAAGGATCTCTGCTCTTACGTGACACTTCTCACGTCAACAATGGAGTCTCACAGCCCGGGAAAAAGAGGAATGATGTCATTCAAAGCCCTGGCTGAAGCACACGAGAGCAAATGCTGAGTGGTCAGTCAATGGACTAAGCCTTAGGCGCGTGACACGCCCCGCCCCCGGCTTTTGGTTTTTTCCTCAGTTTACAGACAGGCAGATTCCCGGTCGGAATATTATCGCTTCTCTACGAGATAAATTGCATAAATATTGGTTTTAAACAGCGGTTGACATGCTTCGAAGTACGGTAATGGAATATTTCGAAATTTTTTGTCATATTTTGCGTCATGCTCGTGGCCGAGATTTAGCGTTGGGATAGTGTCTAGAACGCACGAACAAAACGTCGCTGTTTGGATATAACGATGGATTATTTGGGACCAAACCTACATTTGTTATTGAAGTAGAAGTCCTGGCAGTGTATTCTGATGAAGAACAAGCAAGGTAAGAACATTTTTCTTATAGGAAATGTGATTTTGGTGAAGGCTACACTGGGTGGGTGTCTAAATAGCTAGCCCTGTAACGCCGGGCTATGTACTTACATTATTGCAAAATGTGCTTCATCCGAAAAGCTATTTTAAAATCGGACATATCGAGTGCATAGAGGAGTTCTGTATCTATAATTCTTAAAATAATTGTTATGCTTTTTGTGAACGTTTATCGTGAGTAATTTAGTAAAATCACCGGAAGTGTTCGGTGGGAATGCTAGTTCTGAACGTCACATGCTAATGTAAAAAGCTGGTTTTTGATATAAATATGAACTTGATTGAACAGACATGCATGTATTGTATAACACAATGTCCTAGGTGTGTCATCTGATGAAGATCATCAAAGGTTAGTGCTGCATTTAGATATGGTTTGGGTTTATGTGACATGATATGCTAGCTTGAAAAATGGCTGTGTGATTATTCCTGGCTGGGTACTCTGCTGACATAATCTAATGTTTTGCTTTCGCTGTAAAGCCTTTTTGAAATCGGACAGTTTGGTTAGATAAAGGAGAGTCTTGTCTTTAAATAGCTGTAACATAGTCATATGTTTGAAAAGTGTAAGTTTTCGGATTTAGAGGAGTTTGAATTTCGCGCCCCGCCCATCATTGGATATTGGAGCAGACGTTCCGCTAGCGGAACGTGTAGATGTAAGAGGTTAAGAACAAATTCTTATTACAATGACGGCCTTCACCGGCCAAACCCGGACGATGCTGGTCCAATTGTGCGCTGCCCTATGGGACTCCCAATCACGGCCGGTTGTAATACAGCCTGGATGAATGGATGATCTTGACAAAAGATAAAATGCTCACTAACAGGGAGGGATCTTAACAAATTAGCTTTTTGTGCATATGGAAAATGTCTGGGATCTTTTATTCCAGCTCATGAAACATGGCACCAACATTTCACATGTTGTGTTTATATTTTTGTTCAGTATACATTTGGTGAGACTCTGTACCATTAGGGTGTAAGGGTGACCAGACTGTCTGCATAAGCCGTTAGGCTAATTCAGAGTAAAGACACAGGGCTGCATCTTGAGATCACATCAATCGCACATAAACCACAGAGAATAGAATTCAAAATAAAGCATAAATGGATGACGTCCCAGAAACTTTTCTAAACTAGAGAAGAAGAATGACCATCCTCTATTGAACTTCAATCACATCAGTAAACAAGGTTATGTAAAACCTTAGGCTGTGCAATCTAATACTCATCCTGGGAGAATAACCGGAGTGAATTATTTGCCTCGCCAAATGAAAATAATGGGTTATTGCAAGTCATGGATATTTGCATTTATTGTTGTGTACCCAGAAGGACAACACATAATTTAACTAAGAGAGGCTTAACTTTTAAAAACTAGGAGAGCCCTTGGTTCACAGAGCACTCCATGCCTTTGTGCAACAACCCCAGCTGAACAGCCATGGCCTGATAACACAGTGGGCACAAAGATCAGACCATGAACATGCTGATACATCACCGGGTCCTTAGACCGCCAACACTCCAACTGCTTTAGGTAGCTAGTTATGGTCGCTTGAGTATGCTAGCTAGAGACCAACAGCTTCATAAGAACCAAGTAGCGCTGTATTTCATTACCAAGCCCCCTAACACAGCATCAACAACAAGATGGCCGAAGGAGCTTCAGAATTAGTGAAAAGGCTAGGGCGCCCTGTGGTGGAGGCGGGTTTTGAAAAGTCATGTCTGAGCAGAAACCTCAGAGAGCGAAAGATGGAGAGAGAAGAGACAGGCATGGCTCAGCATAGGCGCCAAAAGCAAGTTTATAGGGCGCCCTCCATAGGCCCTAAACGTTAATGATGTGAAGGCAAAAAACATATCTCTGGAACAGGCCTAGAGTAGAGGTTCAGATGAAATACAGAGGGAATAGAGCAGCGGTCACCAACCTTTTCTGAGTCAAGATCACTTTCACAGTCTAAAAGCAAGCCGAGATCCACCGCTCAGATTTGTTTTAAACATTACTTACAAAATGTAACAAATCAAAATCGCATTTGTCACGTGCCGAACACAACAGGTGTAGACCTTACAGTGAAATGCTTACTTACAAGCCCTTAATCAACAATGCAGTTTTAAGAAAAATAAATAAATAAAAGTAACAAATAATTAAAAAGCAGCAGTAAAATAACAATAGTGAGGCTATATACAGGGGGTACCAGTACAGAGTCAATGTGCGGGGGCATCGGTTAGTCGAGGTAATATGTACACTAATGTTCAAAAGTAGAAATGTCCTTATTTTTGAAAGAAAAGCTAAATTGCCCATTAAAATAACATCAAATTGATCAGAAAAACAGTGTAGTCATTGTTCATGTTGTAAATGACTATTGTAGCTGGAAACGGCAGATTTTTTATGGAGTATCTACATAGGCGTACAGAGGCCCATTATCAGCAGCCATCACTACTGTGTTCCAATGGCACATTGTGTTAGCTAATCCAAGTTTATAATTTTAAAAGGCTAATTTATCATTAGAAAACTCTTTTGCAATTATGTTAGCACAGCTAAAAACTTTTGTACTGATTAAAGAAGCAATAAAAATGGTCTTCTTTAGACTAGTGGAGTATCTTTGATAGGAACGCACACATGTTCAAAGTTATCATTGTAAGGAAAACAACAAGGAAGGCAAAGCGAGCCCCAGCAAGAAAATGTTTGAATTCTTGCAAGACTGCAGAAATATATGCATAGTTGATCTGCGCAAACATGGAGTGTTTATCCTGCTCAGTAAAGCCTCAAACATAAATTGTCCGCAATGCTGAAATGGGCTACTTCTATGTGAATTAATGAGGAGGCGGAACACACCTCAATTCAAACTGTTGTTAGAAAATACAACTTGCTTGAAAATAATTTGAAATGAACTAGTTGAAACATAGCCTATAGATAATTAACAGGCAGCCATCTTCCAGACATTAACCTAATTTACATTTACATTTTAGTCATTTAGCAGACGCCCTTATTCAGAGCGACTTACAGTAGTGAATGCATACATTTCATTTTTTTTTTCTCCGTCCTGGTCCCCCGTGGGAATCGAACCCACAACCCTGGCGTTGCAAACACCATGCTCTACCAACTGAGCCACACGGGACCTGTATATAAATAAAAACAGTTCTGTAGAAATGAGGTTTGTGCAGTAGGCCTAATACATTATCATAGCATAGCCTGACAATATTGTTATTCTCAGACCATATTATATTTCGAAACTCAAACTTTGATAACAAAATAGATCAGTTGGTGTAGTAATTGCGAGGCACAGCTGAGCATAAATTGAAATAATTTGCTTTGTATTTTACTGGACTGATGGTGCCTGCATCTGATGGTCATGGTGCTTCAAGACAACTGTGTGGGAAAATATACTGCTCACGTGCCTGTTTGACCTCCCTACAACGCCTGGGCATGCTCCTGATGAGGTGGCGGATGGTCTCCTGAAGGATCTCCTCCCAGACCTGGACTAAAGCATCCGCCAACTCCTGGACAGTCTGTGGTGCAACGTGGCGTTGGTGGATGGAGCGAGACATGATGTCCCAGATGTGCTCAATTGGATTCAGGTCTGGGGAATGGGCGGTCCATAGCATCAATGCCTTCCTCTTGCAGGAACTGCTGACACACTCCAGCCACATGAGGTCTAGCATTGTCTTGCATTAGGAGGAACCCAGGGCCAACCGCACCAGCATGTGATCTCACAAGGGGTCTGAGGATCTCATCTCGGTACCTAATGGCAGTCAGGCTACCTCTGGCGAGCACATGGAGGGCTGTGCGGCCCCCCAAAGAAATGCCACCCCACACCATGACTGACCCACCGCCAAACCGGTCATGCTGGAGGATGTTGCAGGCAGCAGAACATTCTCTACGGCGTCTCCAGACTCTGTCACGTGCTCAGTGTGAACCTGCTTTCATCTGTGAAGAGTACAGGGCGCCAGTGGTGAATTTGCCAATCTTGGTGTTCTCTGGCAAATGCCAAACGTCCTGCACGGTGTTGGGCTGTAAGCACAACCCCCACCTGTGGACGTCGGGCCCTCATACCACCCTCATGGAGTCTGTTTCTGACCGTTTGAGCAGACACATGCACATTTGTGGCCTGCTGGAGGTCATTTTGCAGGGCTCTGGCAGTGCTTCTCCTGCTCCTCCTTGCACAAAGGCGGAGGTAGCGGTCCTGCTGCTGGGTTGTTGCCCTCCTACGGCCTCCTCCGCGTCTCCTGATGTACTGGCCTGTCTCCTGGTAGCGCCTCCATGCTCTGGACACTACGCTGACAGACACAGCAAACCTTCTTGCCACAGCTCGCATTGATGTGCCATCCTGGATGAGCTGCACTACCTGAGCCACTTGTGTGGGTTGTAGACTCCGTCTCATGCTACCACTAGAGTGAAAGCACCGCCAGCATTCAAAAGTGACCAAAACATCAGCCAGGAAGCATAGGAACTGAGAAGTGGTCTGTGGTCCCCACCTGCAGAACCACTCCTTTATTGGGGGTGTCTTGCTAATTGCCTATAATTTCCACCTGTTGTCTATTCCATTTGCACAACAGAATGTGCAATTTATTGTCAATCAGTGTTGCTTCCTAAGTGGACAGTTTGATTTCACAGAAGTGTGATTGACTTGGAGTTACATTGTGTTGTTTAAGTGTTACCTTTTAATTTTTTTGAGCAGTGTACATACACATGGACTCATGTAGTAAGCAAAAAAGTGTTAAACAAATCAAAATATATGTTACTGATGTTCTTCCATGCCGTCCATGGGAGGGGTGCGTCACTTGAGTGGGTTGAGTCACTGACGTGGTCTTCCTGTCTGGGTTGGCGCCCCCCCCCCTTGGGTTGTGCCATGGCGGAGATCTTTGTGGGCTATACTCGGCCTTGTCTTCGGACGGTAAGTTGGTGGTTGTAGACATCCCTCTAGTGGTGTGGGGGCTGTGCTTTGGCAAAGTGGGTGGGGTTATATCCTGCCTGTTTGGCCCTGTCCGGGGGTATCATCGGATGGGGCCACAGTGTCTTCTGATCCCTCCTGTCTCAGCCTCCAGTATTTATGCTGCAGTAGTTTGTGTGTCGGGGGGCTAGGGTCAGTCTGTTACATCTGGAGTATTTCTCTTGTCTTATCCGGTGTCCTGTGTGAATTTAAATATGCTCTCTCTAATTCTCTCTCTTTCTTTCTTTCTCTCGGAGGACCTGAGCCCTAGGACCATGCCTCAGGACTACCTGGCATGATGACTCCTTGCTGTCCCCAGTCCACCTGGCCATGCTGCTGCTCCAGTTTCAACTGTTCTGCCTGCGGCTACGGAACCCTGACCTGTTCACCGGACGTGCTTGTTGCACCCTCGACAACTACTATGATTATTATTATTTGACCATGCTGGTCATTTATGAACATTTTAACATCTTGACCATGTTCTGTTATAATATCCACCCGGCACAGCCAGAAGAGGACTGGCCACCCCTCATAGCCTGGTTCCTCTCTAGGTTTCTTCCTAGGTTTTTGGCCTTTCTAGGGAGTTTTTCCTAGGGAGTTTTTCCTAGCCACCGTGCTTCTTTCACATGCATTGCTTGCTGTTTGGGGTTTTAGGCTGGGTTTCTGTACAGCACTTTGAGATTTCAGCTGATGTACGAAGGGCTATATAAATACATTTGATTTGATATTTGAGATTCTTCAAAGTAGCCACCCTTTGCCTTGATGACAGCTTTGCACACGTGGCATTTTCTCAACCAGCTTCATGAGGGAGTCACCTATTATTATATTATATTCCCTAGAAAGCATTTCAATTAACAGGTGTGCCTTGTTAAAAGTTAATTTGTGGATAAGGATAAGTTCATTAGAGTTAACAGCCTCAGAAATTGCAGCCCAAATAAATGCTTCACAGAGCTCAAGCAACAGACACATCAACATCAACTGTTCAGAGGAGACTGTGTGAAATCAGGCCTTAATGGTTGAATTGCTGCAAAGAAACCTCTACTAAAGGACAGCAATAAGAAGAGGAGACACAAGCAAAGTGTATATAAAAAGAGGTCAAATGCTGACGTCAGTGATCATCAGGTTGGAAAGTCGGAGCTCTAGAAAGATGCCAGAGTTTCCGACTTTGAATTCTGAGTTGGATGACCTTTCAAAATGATTTTTTCCCCCCAGTCGGCTCTTCCTTTTTTCCGAGTTCCCAGTTTTCTTGAACGCACTGACGTCGGAAGTTGGAGATGTCAGAGTTCCCAGTTCCTTTGAATATGGCATTAGTCTCAGCGGAGGAGGGAGAGAGCAGCAAAGGGTCCGCCTCTCACAGTCCCTGCTTTCTCCTTCCTTTCCTCCGGTGACACTGACCAGAGAAAGGGGAAACGGTCTTCCAATTGAAGGCAAAACTTGAGTTGCAACGCATCTATCTTATGCACAAATTCATGTTGTTCCTATGATCAGAGAAAGTTAAATATTCCTCGATATTAAAATACACACGGCGAGCTGCTACTAAAAATGCAGGCCTATCGATACACTTGGCTACTAATTCATAGCAGCTGCGGCGTGAGTGGTCGTAGTACCACTTGCCCTGCAGCTGCAATGAATTAGTAGCCAAGTGTATCGATAGGCGCGTATTATGGTTGGTAATAGTGTTGAATAAAAACAGTGTTGACAGCTCTGAATAAAAACTTAAGCATGAACCCACTCAGAAAAACAGCAGTTCTTTGCTGTATTCGTTGACAGTCTCTCTCTGGTCATGGTATTTAAAAGTTATTAAATGTCATGTAGGCTTTGATGGAAGCTGTAGCCACGGTGATTTGAGTTATCCGATTGGCCTGCTTCTGAATCAAGTGCAAACTGCGCAACACGAAAAAAAGGAGAGGAGCGCAAGCCTTTATCTTTGGCTTTTCTACAAAAATGTTTGGTGATCGACTAGGAACGCCTTGAAGATCGAGCAGTCGATCATGATAGACCGGTTGATGACCACTGGAATAGGGTGTAAACTAATGAAAACGCTATGACATCATCTGAAAATATGTGCTGCGGCAGATTTCGAACAGTCCATTTAGAATGCAAAGACCTCCGGCGATACTGCAGATCCCATCCAAATTCGAGAGATTCTGAGTTAAATACAGAGATCCAATTAATTAGAGTAAATGGATTGGAGACATTTTGTCTGGTAACCTTTGTCGTTCTGTAATGTTGTCTAACATTCCCCTCTGCAATAGCTGCGATTTGGGATAAAGCCTCTTTTTAAAAAGATATCTCTTATCTGAACGTGATAACCCAGGCAGACGTCTCACTCTCCTGTGTGGGCCACCATACAAGACGTCCGACGAGATTAATGTGTCAAAAGAAAGAATACAAAATGGAGTCAAGCTCCTGCCATGTAGAGATCCCTCCTCTGGATGTGTTGGTGTGGAGGTCAGCTGTCAGACTACATCAGATTAGCATTAGAGTAGGAAGTAGGAGTCTACACTGAACACCCGGCAGAGAGGCATGAAGGTGTATTCATTAGGGAGGGATATTGCCAGGGACCTCACAATACAATATTTGTGACACTTAGGCGTCGATATGTATTGCAATTCTCACAATTCTATATGCATTACCATTCGATACTGTGATTTTATTTGATATCGCTTTGTATAAGTTTGGCTGCAGAGAGAAAAAGCAATAAAAAGTGGTTTTGATCAGTCATGGAAATAAAAGTGCTGACATGTTGGCTCACTATTTAAAAAGAAGACGGAAAACAAGCTAAAATACCAGAGTTTTGCCGAAGGTACACCCGAATTGCACTTTTGAGTCAAAGTATCAATAAAATATCATCCCAAATAATATATCGATATGTAACTGTGTAGATGTTTGCCCCCATCACTAGTATTAATATCATTGTTTTTTAAAGCATGGTCTGACGCGTCTCAAGTGACTCATCTTTCAGCCTGCTGTTAGCGTGCAGTAGCTTCTTTTAGCTTGGACTAACTGCTTAGCTAAGTAAGATTATCCATCAAACTCATTAACTAGTAACATTCCCCTGCTCCAGTTCAGCGGAGATATACCAGTCATCTTCATCTGCCAGACCAGACCAGGCTAGACCAAACAAGACTAGCAGACCAGACTATTAGGGATATAACGATTCACCGATATGTATCGGTCCACAGTTCAAATGTTTAAGATGCCAGTTCATCGGTCCTCAGGAGCACAAACTGATCCAAATGAATAAAACCGATTCAAATGTTACGAATCAGCGGTTCACTGACGTTTTTTACAACAAAAAAATCGGCCTTATTCTGAAAACACCTCTTATTCATGCACTCTCTCCTTCAGCATATCAAACTTTTATGCATTTAACTGCGTATGACATTGATCTACAAATCCGGTAACTGTGCCCACGGTGCAAGAGACGCAGCTGCTTGCGCCAACGAGAGGTAGGCCTACCCTATCACTGTTCTAATATTCCTAGGCTACATCTGCACGGTACCTTCAGCATTAAGATGTAACTTGCTGGGTCATTGTTACCAAATGCGCTGTAAAAAAAAGGGTGTTTTACCGGCGGAGCTGTGTAGGCTCCCGGAGTGGACACAACTCACATCTTGGCACATTAACTGCTGATTATTGGTAGTTCAGTACATTTAGTCATTTTTACATGAACAGGGTGAAGGTGTAATTTCATAACAAGGACAGGAATCATTCTTGCGAGCAGTACTGGTTGGAAAGGGAGAAGAGAGCAGCTCTGCTCAATAAAGTTAAACGGTCAAAACCATTTGCTTTTGAGACGGGGGTGAAATCCAAATCTATGTTATATTAACTGGCTATATATGGCATAGCTAATTTCTAAATATAAATATTGACATATTACTAGCTAAAAACATGTGAAACAAGTTAATCAGTGGGTGATGAGGATTTCAGATACAAATTGCTGCCCCCCCCAATAAACACTTCTGTAAATGGGACGCGAAAAAAAAGGGGGTGAAAATTCTACATCCAACTAAACACCAGCGCTAAGATGCAAACTGCAAACCCGGGGAATCACATTCATTCATACCAGTTATTGCCACGGCACTACCGAATATGTCTGACATTTTAATAACAGAATGAAAATCCTTAGGTCTATTTCTTCTATTAATAAATGCATTTCCTAAAATGAGGCCTACTAACAGAGGCTAGAGCTTCCCTCCTAACCTGATGTGCGGCTTGCCGTATAACTAATGAGAAGGAGCTGTCACTGGTTGTGAAATTGATTACATCTGTGGAAAACCTCATTAAGAGAAGTGTCACACTTTCCATTAGGCCAGAATAGGAAAGTGGAAGAAGGATGAAAGGAGGGAGTGACGGGTGTGGCTGTTCCTTAACGCACCTAGCTGATGGAAGGAGGGAAGCGGAGTTCAGAGTACTGAGCTAGTTTCACTGGGGTTTCCTGAGGTCATTAAGTAGTCTGGGGTGTTAACACTGAATAAGGACACCCTTTCTGAGGACATCAAAGGTCCTTCTGCATGTATAGTTGACAGATGGGTTAGTAGGTGGATCGTCTGATCAACCTAGAGCAGCGGCAACATCGCTCATCTTTCTGTACTGTCTAGTACATTTTAATAAGTACAGACATTATAGGGGTGTCAGCGCGGCACATCACCATTGGGAGAGCCATTCTGGGGACACTGAGGTGTGTAAAGGGAGAAAGGGGGTGAGAGGCCAACCAGCTGTATTAAAAGAGATATTAAAGCCATCTGCCTGGGAGACAGTTTGACGGGTGTTTAGGAGCTTAAATAAGCTTCAAAACTAAATGAGTCCGTGGGGATGAGGAGGCTGTGAATGGATGGTGACTAACTGTGAGTGTCATCCCGTTCCCAACACACTGTAAGAGCAGGATCTGGAGGCATAGCCACAGAGATACAGACATGTTACATCATATGCCTGTCTCTTCATGCTTTTCCACATTACTGAGAAGATAAGGGAACCCATTTGGACAACAGAAAAATGGGATGTTACGAAAAAATACTACTATTCACAAGGCCTATTTTAGCTGCATTTATTTAAAACCTCTTGTTTTTTTTTTTACCCCTTTTCGTGATATCCAATTGCGATCCAATTAAGATCGTCTCATCGCTGCAACTCTTTAACGGGCTCGGGAGAGGCGGAGGTCAAGTCACGCGTCCTCCGAAACATGACCCGCCAAACCCTGCTCCTTAACACCCACCCGCTTAACCCGGAAGCTAGCTGCACCAATGTGTCAGAGGAAACACTGTTCAACTGATGACCGAAGTCAGCCTGCAGGCGCCCGGCCTGACACAAGAAGTCGCTACAGCGCGATGAGCCCTCCCCTAACACGGACAATGCTGGGCCAATTGTGTGCCTGCTCTATGGGACTCCCGGCCATGGCCGGTTGTGTGACAGCCTGGGATCGAACCCGGATCTGTAGTAATGATGCAGTGCCTTAGACCGCTGCGCCACTCGGGAGTCCAAAACCTCTCCTCTCTTTATGTTGTTTGTGAGAATGTATTGGGACTGAAAGGCTATGGGGCTGCTTTAGACCTGGTTGCTGACGCACAAATCTGGGCAGGAGCAACGGCTGCCAGATTGAAGAGGGAGAGGTCATTTACAGCATGGAATTCATAAAACATGAGCCCTTTATGTGGGTTAATGCTGGGAGCACCCGCTGCTATTAGGTCCACTCATCGCTATTCAATAGCAACTACAGCACACCCCACTCAAGACTATCAGACTAAGACTATATGGCTAGACAATGCCATTTGCAGCTGCCCTCAAGGGCCCATCTAGATATATTTAAAGAGTGATCTAAGACAGTATCAGGGCTGAAAGTAAGGTGGTCCGGTATGACGTCCGGGCAAAATAAATAGTGGGGGGTACGCCATACCGGTAAAACATGAGCACGCCACAGTAATTAAAACAAAATGCCGAGAAAACTGTAAGCTATTAGATCACTTATCATTACCACATGTCAGAGGCATGAAAAATGAGCGCATGGACTTGAAAACGGGTGGTATAGCCTACGCTCAAAACTGGATGTGGTTACACGAAAAACACTGACATTTTACCAAGGCGGAGACGAGTGGCTGACAACGAGACGCACGCGGACATCAATGGACGCGTAACTTCTGGCCTAATGACAATCACCAAATGTCATTACACTTGTTGTGTTTTGTGTAACAGATGCCATTCACCACTGTCTGGAGGCCGGAAATGTTGTGAGTGGATGAACGTGCACGGGTAGCCTAGTAAACGAGCTATTGAAGTGAAAACATCATGAATGGTTGTGTTCATGACACAATAAAAGGTCATTTTTTAAAAGTTAAATATTCACGACTAGGCTCAGATATATTATTGAATTAATAGGGAATCTATATGTAATTATATAATTAGGCCCATAACATTTGTTGGTGCATGCGAGGTCCTGTACTGGAAAGAAATTAATTCTACTTTCACAACTGGGCAGTATCCATATATACCTGGAGTTACTGAGTGGGCCTGTGTCAATCTTCCCCAAACTACACTGTTTACACCCACCTGACACCTTACAGCACTGAATCAATCCCCACTCTTCAATCCCGTCCCTGTACTCTGTCTTTACACCACAGGCCTGGGAATTTACTACTGACCACAAGTCACCCAGCCAGTAGCGCCACACTCAATCAAGCGCCAGTGAATTCAACGTCATGATTCCTCTGGCCTTGAAGCAATTCCTGGAACAAGACGAACTATGACCCTACATCACAGAACTGAGTGATAGGCTACTCTGTCTTCCCTCCCTGACTCGAAACAAGGACAGCAACAAGTTACACTACGGAGACACATTCGACAGAGAAAACTATAGGATTACATTTTTCCAAAAAGAAAACGACATAATATTGTTTTACTTTTCTGAGATGATACCTTTCATAACATGAAGACATTTGACATTTTAGCCAGTTAGTACAGGCTCTTAACCAGAATGACTTACAATAAGTGTGTGTAACTATGGAAATCGAAACAATTAGTTTTTACTGCTTCTGCCTACTTACACAGAATGATGATGGATGTGCTTTTTAGGGCTGCCAATGTCTGTTTGAGGTTATTGCTGTCGGGCTTGGGCGGTATACTGTATGTTCCGTACACCGGGGATTTGGAAATAGCCAAGGGATGGTTTTACAATACCGTTGAAACTATTTCCTTGAAGTTTTTCAATACATTTTAATATTTGAAGCTACTTTAAGAAAATACCTGCATTCTACTTGTGCAATAGGTTAGATAATGCAGATCACGTTCTTCATTTCACCTGTCTCATTATTTTACATTATGAAGCTAACATGTACCATAGTTCACCAGAACAGTTAAGCCAGTCACGTGTGTGTTTGTAACTAGCACAACGGGAGAAAGCAGGAGCAGTGAGTCCAGCTGTGTATTTGACAGTAGTGGAACTTTATATTGAAAGTCAACTGTGTTTTGCTTCAACAGAGTGATCAGGGACATGCAACTATAGTTTTCCTTCACAGAAAATACATTAGCTCAACACTATTTGGCTGGCAGCCACACAGGTAAATTAGCTTACAATAAAAAAGCGAGCTATTTTTTTTTAGCAAGAACAATGCATGGCCATCATATTTCTACTGTTTATCATAGAAAGAGTGTAGCCAGCTACATTTCCTAATGTTTTGTTTAAAGTTAATCTTGCATTTTACCTGAGAAAAGTAGGCTGGCTAGACCAAGAAAAGTACTGGAGAAAAGTAGCTAGTCAAATCAAATTATTGGTCACAATACACATGGTTAGCAATGTTAATTGCGAGTGTAGCAAAATCCTTGTGCTTCTAGTTCTGACATTACAGTAATAGCTAACAAGTCATCTAACAGTTCCACAACAACTAGCTTCTACACACAAATGTAAAGGGATGGAATAGCGCTGTCTGCTGATAAAACGCCAATTTGTGAGTGGATAAGGGCAACTGTCTGAAGCACGAAATTTGTCTGATGCTGAGCAGAAAATACAATAAGTATTTTATACGTGCGTTTACAAAACACAGCAAGACATTTCTAAAGCATTAGACTTAAGTTTATCTTGCTAGTTAATATAAGTGGCTGAATTAATAAGATGACTGCATTATATTGTGTTAGCTTTCTGCCATATTTGAGAAGTCAAAGCTCGTCTTCATATCCGAGCATTTTTTTGTGCATGTTTGGCGCCCCCTTGTGTACTAAGCCAGTAATACCGTATATCCCAGTACAAGAGAAGGACAGTTTGACGATATAAAAATCTAGATACCACCCAACCCTATTTCTTGACGGTCACTCTGCAGTCTGCATGGTCAGATGGATGCAAGAAGATGTATTTATTTTAACTGACTTGCCTAGTTAAATAAAGGTAAGAACAAATTCTTATTTTCAATGACGGCCTAGGAACAGTGGGTTAACTGTCTTGTTCAGGAGCAGAACGACAGATGTGTACCTTGGTGACATGCTGATTTCCACAAGCATTCTATAATTCCACTACTAGTTTGTGTATCTTATTGTCTGCAAATGTGTCTTTTCCTAGCAAGTTGTGTTAGCTAATGCTAAAAACGAGTAACAGCAGCGAGGCTATATACAAAATACAAAATCAATGTGCGGGGGCACAGGTTAGTTGAGGTAATATGTACATGTAGGTAGAGTTAAAGTGACTACGCATAGATAATAACCAGAGTAGCAGCAGCATAAGAGGGGATGGGGACAACGTAAATAGTCTGGATTTGATTAGCTGTTCAGGAGTCTTATGGCTTGGTGGTAGAAGCGGTTTAGAAACCTTTTGGACCTAGACTTGGCGCTCCGGTACCGCTTGCCGTGTGGTAGCAGAGAGGACAGTCTATGACTAGAGTGGCTGGAGTCTGACAATTTTTACAGCCTTCTTACACTGTCTGGTGTAGAGGTCCTGGATGGCAGGAAGCTTGGCCCAGGTGATATACTGGGCCGTACGCACTACCCTCTGTAGTGGCTTGCGGTCAGAGGCCGAGCAGTTGCCATACCAGGCAGTGATGCAAACAGTCAGGATGCTCTCGATGGTGCAGCTGTTGATCTGAGGACCCACGCCAAATCTTTTCAGTCTCCAGAGGGAGAATAGGCTTCATCGAGCCCTCTTCACAACGGTCTTGTTGTGTTTGGACCATGATAGTTTGTTGGTGATGTGGAGACCTGCTCCACTACAGCCCCATCGATGAGAATGGGGGTGTGCTCTGTCCTCCTTTTCCTGTTGTCCACAATCATTTCCTTTGTCTTGATCACGTTGAGGGAGAGGTTGTTATCCTGGCATCACATGGCCAGGTCTCTGACCTGCTCCCTGTAGGTTGTCTCATCGTTGTCGGTGATCAGGCCTAACAATGTTGTGTCGTCGGCAAACTTGATGGTGTTGGAGTCGTGCCTGGCCATGAAGTCATGAGTAAACAGTGAGTACAGGAGGGGACCGAGCACGCACCCCTGAGGGGCCCCCGTGTTGAGGATCAGCATGGTAGATGTGTTGTTACCTAACCTTTTGTCCAGGTGGGAAAGGGCAGTGTGGAGTGCAATAGAGAGCATCATCTGTGGACCTGCTGGGGCAGTATGCAAATTGAAGTGGGTCTAGGGTTTATGGTATTGATGTGAGCTATGACCAACCTTTCAAAGCACTTCATGGCTACAGACGTGAGTACTACAGGTCAGAAGTAATTTAGGCAGGTTACCTTGGTGTTCTTGGGCACAGGGACTATGGTGGTCTGCTTGAAACATGTTAGTATTACAGACTTAGTCAGGGACAGGTTGAAAATGTCAGTGAAGACACTTCCCAGTTGGTCAGCACATGCTTGGAGTACACGTCCTGGTAATCCCTCTGGCCCTGCGGCCTTGTGAATGTTGACCTGTTTAAATGTCTTACACACATCGGCTAAGGAGAGCGTGATCACACAGTCGTCTGGAACAGCTGATGCTCTCATGCATGCTTCAATGTTGCTTGCCTCGAAGCGGACATTGAAGTAATTTAGATCGTCTGGTTGGTTTGTGTCACTGGGCAGCTCTTGGCTGTGCTTCCCTTTGTGGTCTGTAATAGTTTGCAAGCCCTGCCACATCCGACGAGCGTCAGAGATGGTGTGTTACGTTTCAATCTTAGTCCTGTATTGACGCTTTGCCTGTTTGATGGTTCATCTGCGGGCATAGCAGAATTTCTTATAAGCGCCCGGGTTAGAGTCCCGCTCCTTCTCCCGCTCCTTGAAAGCGGCAGCTCTACACTAACTCAGTGCAGATGCTTTGCTAGCAAAACAGACCTGCGTCATCTGACCACTTCTTTATTGACTGAGTCACTGGTGTTTCCTGCTTTAATTTTAGCTTGTAAGCAGGAATCAGGGGGATATAATTATGGTCAGATTTGCCAAATGGAGGGTGAGAGGGAGCTTTGTATGCATCTCTGCGTGTGGAGTAAAGGTTGCCTAGGGTTTTTTTTCTCTGGTTGCACATTTAACATGCTGGTAGAAATTAGGTTAAAACGGATTTAAGTTTCCCTCCATTAAAGTCCCTGGCCACTAGGAGTGCCACATCTGGATGAGCATTTTCCTGTTTGCTTATGGCCATATGCAGTTCATTAAGTGCGGTCTTAGTGCCAGCATCGGTTTCTGGTTATAAATAGACAGGTATGAAAAAGAATGTATGAAAACTCTTGGTAAATAGTGTGGTCTACAGCTTATCATACGATACTCTACCTTAGGCGAGCAAAACTTTGGACTTCCTTAATATTAGATTTTGTGCACCAGCTGTTGTTTACAAATATACACAGACCGCCACCCCTTGTCTTACCAGAGGCAGCTGTTCCATCTTTCAAATGCAGCGTAAATCCTGCCAGCTGTATTTTATACATGTCGTCGTTCAGCCACGACTCAGTGAAACATAAGATATTCAAGTTTTTAAATGTCCTGTTGGTAGGGTATTCGTGATAGTAGTTTGTCTATTTTGTTATCCAACGATTGTACATTGGCTGATGGTAGAGGCAGATTACCCACTTGGCGTCGCATCCTTACAAGGCACCCTGACCTACGTCCCTGATATCTCCGTCTCGTTCTCATGCGAATGACGGGGATGTTGGCCTTGTCGGGTGTCTGAAGTAAATCCTTTGCGTCCGACTTGTTGAAGAAAAAAATCTTTGTCCAGTACGAGGTGAGTAATCGCTGTCCTGATATCCAGAAGCTCTTTTCGATCATAAGAGACAGCAGCAGAAACATTATGTACAAAATGAGTTACAAATAACGCGAAAAAACACACACAATAGCACAATTGGTTGAATGCCCGTAAAACGGGAGCCATCCCCCCCGGCGCCAATATTAAATCATATATAGCATGGTACTAGTGCTTGTGAAGGCCTAGATAAACATGTTGTTTGTGCAATGGTATCTTCTAAAATCACAGAGGAATTGTTATGAATTCCCTGTAGGTGACTCTTAGCACACCATCTCATTCTCACAGCCCTCTCTCAGGGACACAAACTCCGCAACTTTCGAACTCCAGCATTAGGCTCCCTTCCTGTACCTAACCAAACCGATTGGTTGCTAGAGTTCATGGTTGCCAGGGGCCTTATGATACAGTGGGGTCAGCCAATCACAGGCATTTCTGTGATTGGCTGCTTCCAACTTTCAGTCTCCTTCAAGCAGTGACCACAAGAGCAGCAAGCTCATCTTTGGCCTGCACAACCACAGCTGGACTCACATCTGGACTGGACTTGTGGGATGGTGCGTGTGCACAAAGTGAGTGGTGTCACATTTGAATATTGTTCGTAGTTGTTACCATTGTTGTATGCTGCCTCTGTGTACAGCTGTATTGTAATATGTGCATGTAGCAAACACTTTTTCATAGTCTTTCCCATGTTAATAGCCTTAATAGCCTCAGTTTTAGTATTGTGTACAGTGTATTCATTAGCTATTTTTGTTTTGAGTTGGATTGAACAGTATAAAACCATCAGAATGGAGAAAGCCACATTGAAATCACATAGAATGTGTGTTGCCAACCTAGGGTCATGAACTACTCCCACAATCATTCACAAATGCATCGTCAACATCAATAATGAGAAACTCACCCAGGAGAGCTGACATGTTCTGGAAGATTCTCAGCAGCTCTGGGGTGATAGCCGGACTATTCTCCAACGTCACCAACCTGTAGGTTAATAAAGGGATGGAGGAGAGAAAGGAGGGTGGAGAGAGAGAGGGGGGGTTGGATGTGAAAGGGAGAAAGAGGAACCGAGTTAGCGTCACAGAAGCATTTAAAGCTGCTGACCAGACCATAACAGAGCCCTAGATTTACAGTTTACATTAGTAATTTAGCAGACGCTCTTATCCAGAGCGACTTAAGAGTAGTGAGAGCATACATTTTCACACTGGTCACCAGTGGGAATCGAACCCACCACCCTGGCGTTGCAAGCACCATGCTTTACCAATGGAACAGAACAGCTAACACTACAAAAACAAATGTTTGAGATTCAGAATATGTACATATCTATGGCTGGAGAAGAAACGTCAACGTGTCAATGTGTGGCCGAACCATAAAAGAAGAATCTGTCTGAATGAGTCAATCAAACTCAAACCATGACAATGGTTCATCGCAGTCAATTGAGTCAGTCTATTGAGAGCCTCTCAACCTCATTCTAGCACGTCACTGCAGACGTCTTGCCCTTCGAGATGAGAATTTAAAAGCAAACAATGTGCTCGTTCAAAGACTGTCCTGTTTGACACACCGGCTCAGAGATAGGACGCGTAATCCCTCTTATCACTGCTAACCATGTGTAACTAGGCCAACGTCATCAAAAGGCACAACAAAAGACGAGCCACGCTAAGGCCTCAGCGTTCAAGCTTTTGCAAGCCAGAAAGGCCTTCCACAATGGGATCGTTTACTACAAAATGGCTCTGTAAGGAGAACCATTTTGAACAGATTTAAATGTCTTCTTTTCAGAGCTCTAGTTGCACAGGAAAATGGGCATTGTGTGTTACGCCTACTTTGAACTTGTCGTCATCACCCATCAGAGGGCATGAATGAACGTGAAAGGGAGTGATTGAAGCAAAGAGAGAAATAGGGAGAGAAGGATAGAGCTAGAGAAAGGGGAGAACAACATTTTTTGTGACGGACCGCGAGAAAGAACACAAAATATTGCGAGACAGCAGGTGGGAAAAAAAGAGAAGCTGTTAACACAAATGACTCAGTAAATGAGGTAAAACACGTATTTCGGTCACAACTGTTTATCTGGGAGGAAGCAAAGGCAAAATCAATGTCACGTAAGGGGGGGCGAGAGAGAGAGAGCGAGAGAAAGAGAGAAACAGAGAGAGAAAGAGAGAGATGGGTGAGAGAAAGCAGAGGGAAGAAAAAGAGGGAAAAATCTAAGAGGGGAATGAGAGAGAGAGCTACAGAGGGTGGGATGGAAGAAAGGTGAGTGCTGTAGCCTGATTAACGTCTGCCTTTAGAGGAGTGACAGAGACCGTTAGTATCAGTCTGCTCAGGGCTGATTTGTGTATGTTTGTCTCCGTGTGGAACTGTTTGTCTCTGTCTGTGTACGTACCACAGCTCCAGTCCGTCCTCTAGCAGGTAGACATGCGGTGGTTGCGAGACATCTGTACTCAGCTGGATCACAGGAAGCAGGAAGAGATACAGGTTCTTACTCTCCGCCCCCAGGCCCTGTGATGACATCACACAGGAAATGACATAAGCACACCACATTATGAGGGGGTAAAGATTACGATGGTGTGTATGTGTCCATGGCACTACTTGTTTACTGAAATTGTACTTTACTACACAGTCACTAGACAGCAAATGGAAGAAAAAGGACCGAAACTGAGGGACGACCTGGATTTGTCCAATAAGACCAGCTTCCGCTCCAAAAAACGTTTCAGTTGCAAAAGGTTTTACTACAATTTGCACTGATGAATATGAGCCTACACTAAAAAGGCAAGCTTTACAGTATTGAATTTCTTTTTCTTTTTTTCACCTTTATTTAACCAGGTAGGCAAGTTGAGAACAATTTCTCATTTACAATTGTGACCTGGCCAATATAAAGCAAAGGAGTTCGACACATACAACAACACAGAGTTACACATGGAGTAAAACAAACATACAGTAGAAAAATAAGTCTATATACAATGTGAGCAAATGAGGTGAGATAAGGGAGGTAAAGGCAAAAAAGGCCATGGTGGCAAAGTAAATACAATATAGCAAGTAAAACACTGGAATGGTAGATTTGTAGTGGAAGAAAGCACAAAGTAGAAATAGAAATAATGGGGTGCAAAGGAGCTAAATACATAAATAAATAAATACAGTAGGGGAAGAGGTAGTTGTTTAGGCTAAATTATAGATGGGCTATGTACAGGTGCAGTGATATGTGAGCTGCTCTGACAGCTGGTGCTTAAAGCTAGTGAGGGAGATAAGTGTTTCCAGTTTCAGAGATTTTTGTAGTTTGTTCCAGTCATTGGCAGCAGAGAACTGGAAGGAGAGACAGCCAAAGGAGGAATCGGCTTTGGGGGTGACCAGAGAGATATACCTGCTGGAGCGCGTGCTACAGGTGGGTGCTGCTTTGGTGACCAGTGAGCTGAGATAAGGGGGGACTTTACCTAGCAGGGTCTTGTAGATGACCTGGAGCCAGTGGGTTTGGCGACGAGTATGAAGCGAGGGCCAGCCAACAAGAGCGTACAGGTCGCAGTGGTGGGTAGTATATGGGGCTTTGGTGACAAAACGGATGGCACTGTGATAGACTGCATCCAGTTTATTGAGTAGGTATTGGAGACTATTTTGTAAATGACATCATAGTGTCGGCATTTCAAAATACCCCAGTATACGGTTATTCACACGCACACTAGGAGAAGGAATGAGAAACGGCAACGAAGGGCTAAGGGGCAAGACAGTGTATTTAAAAAAGATAAATATTTTACCTTTATTTAACTAGGCAAGTCAGTTAATAAATTCTTATTTTCAATGACGGCCTAGGAACAGTGGGTTAACTGCCTTGTTCAGGGGCAAAACAACAGATTTTTACCTTGTCAGCTCAGGGATTCGATCTTGCAACCTTCCGGTTGCCAGTCCAACGCTCTAACTACTAGGCTACCTGCCGCCCCGTATGCGTCATACCTGTACAAGGTGAACCAGTGTGGTGAGTATGGCACAGCGCAGCATGTTGTGTTCTTCTGATTGTTTCCAAAGCAGTGGCAGGTACTGGACCAGACAGCCTACATATGGCCGGATCTAAGAGAAAACACAATCCGATCAACAACAAACACCAGAGCATTCCATTCAATAGAAACACAAAGGCCTTCATACAATATGAATGTGTAAGCCCAAATCAATCAATCAATATCTTTATTGTCCCATTTGGGAAGTGTGTACAGGTCCAGGTGCCAGTTGTACTAGTTAGGGCGTACGTCTTGTACTAACACAATGTCTAACGTGGGAAGTATTCTGAGCCAGACCTAACCATTCTACCTGTTGGATAATGTTCTTCCTTGTAATACACCTGGGTGTAAATCGTAGGGTTGGTAGGGAGCAGGTCAAGATATTCTTTGTGGTAACCCGATTTGAAAATATCAAGAAAGACTCCAACAGCTTACTTTTCACACATGCATTGTCTCTGTGTACGTTCTCTCCTAAGCAGCCATACCAATGTATTCATCCGAAGTACCCAACACAAACAGACTAACTCTTTTCACTGGCTGCTAATGTTCCCTGAAATGTGCTCATTTGCTGCTTGGCAATAAAAGTAAAATTAGCAAATATCAAATTAAGCCGCACTACTCTAACAGACGCGCAACTCTACAGTAGAGCTCAGAGTGAGTTTACCATGGCCCACACACTACTTTCTCTCCCTCTCTCTCACACACCCTCTCTTTCTCTGGCAGCTTTTCTGTAAAGGAGGCGTTTATAATTACATCTTTATTGGATTAAGTCAGAGGCATGGCGACTAAGACCAGTTGCTCTTTCCTCTGCGAAACTGGTAAATATGTCAGCACCTGCGGCCGATGATTTACAACTACCTAAGTGCAATGGGCCAAAACGTAATTATACCGTTTCTTTTATACCCATTTTCAGGCACTGAGTCTGTCTCTTTCTTTCTCCACTTGCTCCAGCTCCTCCACGCTTCCTGTCCCAATCCCCTCTTAGACTTCTTTCTCTCACTTTCCTCCACCTCCCTTCGTCCCTCCCTCCCTTTCTGAGAGCTCCGCGTTTGAATGTCTTGCACCGTTACACATTTTTAAGGAGCAGAGGGAAAAGAGAATCACAAAAAGAGACAGCTTTCAAGTGCAGCCCTTTAAAGAAGACGAGAGGGAACCAAGCCATTCTAAAGGGTGATTTGTAAATTCAGAAGAGAAAGAGAGAAGAAAAAAAAATCTCCCATCTCCAAGCAATGGTTTCATTATGCCTTTTCTACTCCATTATTTCTTTATTTTTTGCCTTTAAGAATTCCCTGTGAGGTGTAATAGAATATTCATGTGACTGCGTTTTCGCTCACAGGCAGTTAAGACAGGCGATTTAAATATAATGACAGTTGACTGGAGTGGAAGCCATTTATGAGGGAGTGAAGTCAAGAGAGCGTTGAGGAGAAATAGAGTACCCAGCTTAATAATACAGGGGTCAAAGAATAAAGGTCATCAATGGCTGACAAACACCGAGTAGATTCAGTAAAACAATTCGATGGTACATGACGGATCATAAAACTATTCTAAAAGAGCGAGAAGGACAAAAGAAAAACAAAAATGGTGAGTGAGTGCTTTCGTCGTGCTCAGAGTTCACTTCATGACTTGTGATGACTGACAAACACATAATCAGCGGAAGGACGGCAGAACCCTGCAGTTGAATGCGACTGTCTGAGAAAGTGATGAGTGACTGGTTTCTTTTGCTCTTAGAAAGCCGCTTTGTTTCCTCTAGCCTGAGGGGGAGCAGGCTGAGAAATGTTGCATATCGGTTACATGATGGTTGTTCTTAACAGCAAGGGCTGTCCCCTAATAAATCAAAGGTAATGGATGCCGCTGTATTTCTTTAAATTCTGTGGCGTTTTTTTAACCCAGCTACTAGAAATCCATTAGATGTGCATATCCTAATGTGTATCCTACCATGACCTTGGTAAAAAAAAAATACAAATAAAAACCTTTTTAGGCAATGAGCTCTTTGGGATTTGACCCCTCACCTGGATGTTGACCCTCTCAATGACACATGAGATCACATGGAGGACCTGCATCTTAGTGTCACACTCTGTCACCTGCTGCAACAGCTGGAATAGCAGGCTGAAAATAGACTCCAGATACTAAAGGGTGAGAGAGGAGGGAGGTAGAGGGAGAGAGAGAGAGAGGGAGGGAGAGCATTTTAATATCCCATTATCGCATACCATGCATTTACCCCCCCAAAAATGTATCTAAAAAAAGCCAGGCCAGAATAGAAGACGATTAGCAACATTCTTTAAAAACATTTCTCCCCTAGAAAAGGCACTCACCGGTAAGAACTGTTCTGTCCGGAACTCAAAGTCGTCGACAGGTGATGACACATTAAGGAAGAGAAACTGACAGGTCTTACAAGAGGTTCATCTTCACAGAGAGACTTCACAGTGACAGGAAGAGAGGTTCATAACAATATGGATTTTTGAAAGAAGCAAAACATTTGTATTTCAGCAAAATAGATTAAATGAGAAGGATATTGAGTTTCAGAGTTGTGGCCGTCTCGATCCGCACCTTTAGAACAAAAACAAAAAACATTGGTATTCTGCCAAATATCTCTGGGATGGGGCTGAATACGGAGCTGTACTCACAGTTGAGAGAAGACCGACTAAGAATAAGAGATGAACTTAAGGTTTTTGTTGTGGGTGATTGTGATGAGCAAGGTAATTAACTGAAATGTCAGGTTTTGAAACAAATAATTGACAGACATCGGCTCAATTACTTTAATTCAATTTCGTTCACATTTTTTCTGTGAGCTCAATGGGCACATTGCGCAGTTTCTCTAGAGATAAATCAGATGAAGCCTGAACTGTGCGATGTAGTAGGGAGTTGTAGTTTCCAAAAAGCCAATATTATACACTGCAGGAAATCTAATCAAACGTGGCAATTAACTACAATGACCATAATCCATTGCTCCTAGTTGTCCGGTCTGTGCATTTCTTTTATATCTGCTACGAGAAGAGAAAGAAGAATGCGCGATCGAGAGGGAGAGCAGTTGCTTCACGAGGTAAACCACATGACCAAAAGTATGTGGACAGCTGCTCGTCGAACATCTCATTCCAAAATCATGGGCATTAATATGGAGTTGGTCCCCCCTTTGCTGCTAGAACAGCTTCCACTCTTCTGGGAAGGCTTTCCACTAGATGTTGGAACATTGCTGTGGGGACTTGGTTCCATTCAGCCACAAGAGCATTAGTGAGGTAGGGCACTGATGTTGGGGCGATTAGACCTGGCTCGCAGTTGGCGTTCCAATTCATCCCAAAGGTGTTCGATGGTGTGGAGGTAAGGGCTCTGTGCAGACCACTCAAAGTTCTTCCATGCTGATCTCGACAAACCATTTCTGTATGTACCTCGCTTTGTGCACAGGGGCAATGTCATGCTGAAACAACAAAGGGCATTCCCCAAACTGTTTTGGAATCACAGAATTATCTAGAATATCATTGTATGCCGTAGCGTTAAGATTTCCTTCACTGGAACTAAGGGGCCTAGCCCAAACCATGAAAAACAGCCCCAGATCATTATTTCTCCTCCACCAAACTTTAGTTGGCACTATGCATTCGGGCAGGTAGCATCCTCCTGGCATCCGCCAAAACCCAGATTCATTCGTTAGACTGCCAGATGGTGAAGCGTGATTCATCACTCCAGAGAACGTGTTTCCACTGCTCCTGAGTCCAATGGCGGCAAGCTTTACCACCACTCCAGCTGACGCTTGGCAATGTGCATGGTGTTCTTAGGCTTATGTGCGGCTGCTCGGCCATGGAAACCAATTTCATGAAGCTCCTGACAAACAGTTATTGTGCTGATGTTGCTTCCAGAGGTTTGGAACTCGGTAGTGAGTGTTGCAACCAAGAAAGTATGATTTAAGTGCTACACATTCTGTGAGCTTGTGACGCCTACGACTTCATGGTTGAGCCGTTGTTGCTCCTAGATGTTTCCACTTCACAATAACACTTACAGTTGACCGGGGCAGCTCTAGCAGGGCAGAAATTTGACAAACTGACTTTTTGGAAAGGTGGCATCCTATGACGGTGCCACGTTGAAAGTCACTGAGCTCTTCGTTAAGGCTATTCTACTACCAATGTTTGTCAATGGAGATTGCATGACTGTGTGTTCGATTTTATACACCCGTCAGCAAAGAGTGTTGCTTAAATAGCCAACTCCACTCATTTGAAGGGGTGTCCACATACTTTTGTATATGTCGTGTATCTCCTGAAAATAGATTATGTAAGTGATTGTTAGTTGGTATTCAGCAGTCATAAAAGTATGCCTTATTTACTTTGAAGAACTACTCAGATGAAGCCTGAACTGTGCGATGTAGTAGGGAGCTGTAGTTTCCAAAAAGCCAATATTATACACTGCAGAAAATCTAATCAAACGTGGTAATTAACTACAATGACCATAATCCATTGCTCCTAGTTGTCCGGTCTGTGCATTTCTTTTATACCTGCTACAAAAAAAAAAAAATGCATGAAATGAAATGTATGCATTCACTAGTGTAAGTCGCTCTGGATAAGAGCGTCTGCTAAATGACTAAAATGTAATGTAAATGTACTCAAATTGTGAATTTGTCAACAGCATAGGTAGCAGCTCTATAGTGATAAGATGATGAATTGGAATTAAATAAGTCATCAAATAAAATAATATACACAACTAAAATATTTTATTCAAGTAAAGTGAATAAGTGATGTTTATTAAGTAATAAGCAGTAACGGACAGTCACAACCATCACGGGACTTTTTATTCTGTGTTGTTTCAGCATTCAGCCCACATAATGCATAGTGCATTTCATGTTCATAAATAAAATAATCAAAACTCAAATTGAAAAGAGAAGACTTGAGAACACTGAAGTAAAATTGCCGTGTCACTTTCATGGGGTGTTGTAAGACGTCCAGTGTTATTGACTGCCTCCTCTGTGTCATCTACCACTGCCAACGTGATGAAGCTCATGTCTACGACAGGAACTAATGATTAGACCAAGGAGAGGAAAACAAGTCTGGGTCCGGAGTGGAACAATGCAGTGACTACAACCTACTGTCAGTGACAAGAGTTGAGCAGGAGTGTGTGTGTGTGTGTGAAAGTGCGTGAGAGAGAGCGTAGGGCCTTTCTCTCACTGCTAATGTTAAACCAAGTACGACGGGCAGTC
Source organism: Salmo trutta (assembly GCF_901001165.1). NCBI lineage: Eukaryota > Metazoa > Chordata > Actinopteri > Salmoniformes > Salmonidae > Salmo > Salmo trutta. The sequence goes on along the minus strand of NC_042983.1, from coordinate 5,105,913 downwards.
AATAAAAGCTCTGACACAGTATCGGCCCAGCAGTTGAATAGCCTAGTCCAAAAGTCATCAACAAAAACCATTAAGTGAAAGCACCACTTTGAAAGCCTGCCTTGACAATCATTCAAGTGAAAATATTGTTGGTCTCTGTGAACTGTATATTGAGCATACATTGCACATTTGATGACTTAATACTAGTCAGCGCCTATATTGACAAGACGGCATATGGGCCGACAATTTGACACTATGGCAGTAAGTGAAAAGAATGAACGGGCTTGGTGCATATAACTTATAGTAATAACTACGTTTGCTCTGCTGCTTTAGAAACACTGAATGCCACCCTTAGTGAGATTCCATTCAACTGATAAGAATAAACTGCATTTCCTTTCATTCCTATGACATCTACCGGCTGGGAGAAGCAATAGGCCTAGAGCTTTTGCATTCTCGGATTGGCTAGCACTGGTCTAAAAAGGTGGGCATGAAAAGGCCAGCAATTTGACCCTGTTACCGGGCAGAAGCAGACAATGACATTTAAATAAGCAAATCTCGATTCTCACATCTCCGTTCAGTTTATATACCTCGGAAGATCGATTTCCTGTGCGTCTGTGTTCCCTTTCTGCAGTCAATGCAATCCCCTCCATTTCATTTGTTGTGGGTAAGCGACACCAACTCAGACATCCCACAGCATGGATAATAACTACCACACTCACTAAAGACGTCAGTGAAATCAGTTTTTTTTTAATGTTCTACAGCCCTTCTCTAGCTTTCACCCTGCTATTCTATAGAGCTCAGATGACAAACAGCCTAGCTGGAGTGACAGAAAATGGGTCACAATGGGCTGAAGAGTGCCACCGCCACAGCGTGAAGCAGCCTTAATGGTTATGGGATCTTTCTTTCCGCTGAGTAGAGGTAGGGCTTGGCAAATTGAAGGAATCAGAAATGTCACCAGGAAGTATTTTCAGTCGAGGTTTTGGTAAACAGGGCAGAAATCAGATGGGTCTGAAAAGCGAGGACGAGGACTGAGGAATTGCCAGCCAGCTGAGCTGTCTACAGGGGATGGATATCTATGACTAGTGTGACTCACCTCATAAATATCACTGATAAATGCCCAGTGTGTGGTCCAGTGTGTGTGTGTGTGTGTGTGTTGATCTTTCTCATGCAAAAATCCCTCTCTCTTTAATCATCATCTCTCTCACTCTTTTTCCCTCTAAACATTTCCCTAAATACTAAATGCACAAACAAATTACAGAATTTCAAATACACTTTTTGATCATGGTCTGCCAAACCATGCAAATTGCTTTACTTGCACACTTAAAAGGCAGTAAAATTACACTTATTACAGGGCAGTATTTATAACAATATTTAATAATAATTACTTTGGAATAATGTATAATACTGTTAATTGTTTCCAAACTGAATACATTAGTGGTCTACTTCCGCTCAGAATGACGAGGTGATTGGTTACAAAACATTCACGTTACTGGACAGGGGACCAGGTTATTGGTGTCTGGAGTTATTGATAACCAGTAGCTGGTTTGATTAATACGTTTTCAGAGTCAGACCGTGAGTGGCTATCATCAATTACTCTGACAATAATACCACCAATCAGGGCCCCAGCAGTCCCTAATTGAAGGAGGCAGTATTGATCAGAAGGTATAAATAATTTGGACGGCTAGCCTGTGAGTAATCAATCGAGAACCATTCCATGTGCAGAGCAGAGGGACTTTAAGGGTGATGCATGAGTGTTGTCAAACTACTTTACGTAGAGTAAGGTCAGTACTGTATGTGGACCAGACAACACATCCCACGCTGGAAACAGTCCTTCATGTGAGTAGTAAAAGTGAGTAGTACAGGCCCAACACAGCAGCAGAGGGTGGCTAGCCGGCAACAGTTTTCAAATCTCTACAAATGGCATGTTATTGAACACTCCCCAACCACCCATCCTCTTCACGGAAATGCTGGTCTGTAATTCTCTCTCTTCAAGTGAGAGATCTGTGTGTGATTGGGCACTGTGGGTAATGGAGGCAATCTCAAGTCTATTTGGGGCAAATATCAGTTCCGAATATCATTCAGTAGACTTCCAAACAGTTTAGAAGCAGACTTCCAAACAGTGTTTCTGTTACAGATGTAGCTAGAGACATGTCAGAGCAGAGTTGACTCTAGGACACTGTGTATAGAGTGTCACTTCTACAGGCTAATTAGCCAGTAAGCCATCATGGATGCAAAGTTTATTAGAAGCAGCTTAGCAATTAGCGTACTACAAGTAGATCATGTTAGCATGGAGTTAATGTCCTGAAGCTCACACAACAAAGATTTCCAATTAACAAGCTCTGGCATCTCGGCAGAACTAACTGGCCATTTGTCCTGCCTTGTAAAGTGTGTGAATAACACTTGTTGCTACTAAAGGACCTGTAGTCACTATATTAACTGTGTCTAAGAGCTTAATCATGGCTTTCATTACTCTTTAGTGTGTGTGTGTGTGTGTGTGTGTGTGTGTGTGTGTGTGTGTGTGTGTGTGTGTGTGTGTGTGTGTGTGTGTATCTCACCACTAGGTCTGGGTCCTGCATGAGGTTAAGGATGACCTCGTAGAGCAGCGGCCGTAGTTCGGATTTAAACTTCACTGATATCCACTGACCTATGAGCCAGATCACCCGCCGACGAATCAGCTTGTACCTGGACAGCAGAGGGAGGGGGAGAACCAATCAGCTTGTGCCAGGGCTGGGTTCAGTACGGTTTTACATTCTGGAACATTCAATTGGAAACGGAAACGGTGCCGTAATGAACGACCAGTTGAAAAATGGGGGAGGGGTCAGGTTGTGGAACGCTGTCAGCATGGCCAATGCCCTTTAACTACATCACGCATTGCTTCAAGCCACACCTCGCCACACCCACCAAATGGGAACAAACATACAAGAACATTTTGGGGAAACATGTCATTCAGTATAAACCGTTCCGCAACTTGAAGTAGCAAGCATTCAAGCGAACAGAACGCACCTCTGGACAACAGAGGAGGAGATGACAGTGAGGCGTTGACACACATTCATATAGTGTAACATAACGATAGCTAGTTCGCCGATTGGGAGAGCTACACTAGAGACAAAGAGAGCAGGTACTGTAGCAAAGCCCCATCCCTTAAAACCACCCCCACTCATTATGTAAGCTGAAAGACACTTAACATGTCACTGATCTGTTATTAAGAGGGAACTGGTGAATTAGCGGCAATGTAATTAAGCTGACATATAGAATTAGCGCAGATAAAGATAAATTCAAATTCATTTTCACTGAACAAGAACATCTGAAAATTCTGAAGCCGTGTAGTGTTTTGACAGTAAAAAGTTTGGACACACCTACTCATTCAAGAGTTTGTCTTTATTTGTACTATTTTCTGCATTGACGAATAATAGTGATGACATCAAAACTATGAAATAACACATATGGAATCATGTTGTATCCAGAAAAGTGTTAAACAAATCAAAAAAGTATTTTATATTTGAGATTTTTCAAATAGCCACCCTTTGCCTTGATGACAGCTTTGCACACTCTTGGCATTCTCTCAACCAGCTTCATGTGGTAGTCACCAGGAATGCATTTCAATTAACAGGTGTGCCTTGTTAAAAGTTCAATTGTGGAATTTCTTTCCTTCTTAATGCGTTTGAGCCAATCAGTTGTGTTGTGACAAGGTAGTGGTGGTATACAGAATATAGCCCTATTTGGTAAAAGACCATGTCCATAGTATGGCAAGAACAGCTCAAACAATTAAAAGAGAATGACAATCCATCATTACTTTAAGACATGAAGGTCAGTCAATACGGAAAATTTCAAGAACTTTGAAAGTTTCTTCAAGTGCTGTCGCAAAAACCTTCAAGCACTATGATGAAACGAGCTGGTTTGGGCTTAGTGGGACTATCATGTGTTTTTCAACAGGACAATGACCTCCAGGCTGTGTAAGGGCTATTTGACCAAGGAGAGTGATGGAGTGCTGCATCAGATGACCTGGCCTCCACAATCACCCGACTACAACCAAATTGAGATGGTTTGGGATGAGTTGGACCGCAGAGTGAAGGAAAAGCAGCCAACAAATACTCAGCATATGTGAGAACACCTACAAGACTGTTGAAAAAGCATTCCAGGTGAAGATGGTTGAGAAATGCCAAGAGTGTGCAATGCTGTCATCAAGGCAAAGGGTGGCTACTTGGAAGAATTTGTTTAACACTTTTCTGGTTACTACATGATTCCATGTGTGTTATTTGATAGTTGTGATGTCTTCACTATTATTCGACAATGAAGAAAATGGTAAAAATAAAGAAAAACTTGTGAATGAGTAGGTGTGTCCAAACTCTTGACTGGAATTGTACATACATTCAGCGCATTCGAAAATTATTCACACCCATTGACTTTTTCCACATATTGTTATGTTTGTCTTTTTCTAAAAGGGATAAAATAATGTTTTCCCCCTCATCAATCTACACACAATAACCCATAATGACAAAGCAAAAACAGGTTAAGAAAACTTGGCAAATTTATAAGTATTCAGACCCTTTGCTAGGAGATTCAAAAATTTAGCTCAGGTGCATCCTGTTTCCATTGATCATCCTTGAGATGTTTCTAAAACTTGGAGTCTACCTGTGGTAAATTCAATTGATTGGGAAAGGCATATACTTGTCTGTATAAGGTCTAACAGTTGACAGTGCATGTCAAATCGAAGACCAAGCAATGAGGTTGAAGAAATTGGGAGGTGATCAAGAACCCGATGGTCACTCTGACAGAGCTCCTCTGTGGAGATGGGAGAACCTTCCACAAGGACAACCATCTCTGCAGCACTCCATCAATCAGGCCTGCATGGTAGAGTGTCAGCATCGAGTAATTGTCTCTGGCCCCCTCCCAGTTAGGGGGAGTGATGAGCTCTACAGCAGAGTCTCACAACTCAATCGCTGGTTGAAAACTGTTTTCTGCACCTCCCAAAAGATAGAATTTGAAGATAATTGGCCCTCTTTCTGGGACTCACCCACAAACAGGACCAAGCCTGGCCTGTTGAGGAGTGATGGACTCAATCCTAGCTGGAGGGGTGCTCTCATCTTATCTACGAACATAGACAGAGCTCTAACTCCCCTAGCTCCACAATGAAATAGGGTGCAGGCCAGGGTGCAGGCCAGGCAGCAGGCTGTTAGCCAGCCTGCCAGCTTAGTGGAGTCTGCCACTAGCACAGTCAGTGTAGTCAGCTCAGCTATCCCCATTGAGACCGTGTCTGTGCCTCGACCTAGGTTGGGCAAAACTAAACATGGCGGTGTTCGCCTTAGCAATCTCACTAGAATAAAGACCTCCATTCCTGCCATTATTGAAAGAGATCGTGATACCTCACATCTCAAAATAGGGCTACTTAATGTTAGATCCCTCACTTCCAAGGCAGTTATAGTCAATGAACTAATCACTGATCATAATCTTGATGTGATTGGCCTGACTGAAACATGGCTTATGCCTGATGAATTTACTGTGTTAAATGAGGCCTCACCTCCTGGTTACACTAGTGACTATATCCCCCGTGCATCCTGCAAAGGCGGAGGTGTTGCTAACATTTACAATAGCAAATTTCTATAAAAAAAAAAGAAGAGAAAAAAAATATGTTTTCGTCTTTTGAGCTTCTAGTCATGAAATCTATGCAGCCTACTCAATCACTTTTTATAGCTACTGTTTACAGGCCTCCTGGGCCATATACAGCGTTCTTCCCTGAATTCCTATCGGACATTGTAGTCATAGCAGATAATATTCACATTTTTGGAGACTTTAATATTTACATGGAAAAGTCCACAGACCCACTCCAAAAGGCTTTCAGAGCCATCATCGACTCAGTGGGTTTTGTTCAACATGTCTCTGGACCTACTCATTGCCACAGTCATACTCTGGACCTAGTTTTGTCCTGTGGAATAAATGTTGTGGATCTTAATGTTTTTCCCCATAATCCTGGACTATCGGACCACTATTTTATTACGTTTGCAATCGCAACAAATAATCTGCTCAGACCCCAACCAAGGAGCATCAACAGTCGTGCTATAAATTCTCAGAGAACCAAAAAGATTCCTTGATGCCCTTCCAGACTCCCTCTGCCTACCCAAGGACGTCAGAGGACAAAAATCAGTTAAGGAACTCAATTTAACCTTGCGCAATACCCTAGATGCAGTTGCACCCCTAAAAACGAAAAACATTTGTCATAAGAAACTAGCTCCCTGGTATACAGAAAATACACGAGCTCTGAAGCAAGCTTCCAGAAAATTGGAACGGAAAATGGCGCCACACCAAACTGGAAGTCTTCCGTGCTAGCCTCCCTACACTGGCTTCCTGTTAAGGCAAGGGCTGATTTCAAGGTTTTACTGCTAACCTACAAAGCATTACATGGGCTTGCTCCTACCGATCTTTCTGATTTGGTCCTGCCGTACATACCTACACGTACGCTACGGTCACAAGACGCAGGCCTCCTAATTGTCCCTAAAATTTCTAAGCAAACAGCTGGAGGCAGGGCTTTCTCCTATAGAGCTCCATTTTTATGGAATGGTCTGCCTACCCATGTGAGAGATGCAGACTCGGTCTCAACCTTTAAGTCTTTACTGAAGACTCATCTCTTCAGTAGGTCCTATGATTGAGTGTAGTCTGGCCCAGGAGTGTGAAGGTCAACGGAAAGGCTCTGGAGCAACGAACCGCCCTTGCTGTCTCTGCCTGGCCGGTTCCCCTCTCTCCACTGGGATTCTCTGCCTCTAACCCTATTACAGGGGCTGAGTCACTGGCTTACTGGTGTTCTTCCATGCTGTCCCTAGGAGGGGTGCGTCACTTGAGTGGGTTGAGTCACTGACGTGGTCTTCCTGGTCTCAGGATGGTAAGTTGGTGGTTGAAGATTTCCCTCTAGTGGTGTGGGGGCTGTGCTTTGGCAAAGTGGGTGGGGTTATATCCTGCCTGTTTGGCCCTGTCCGGGGGTATCATCGGATGGGGCCACAGTGTCTCCTGACCCCTCCTGTCTCAGCCTCCATTATTTATGCTGCAGTAGTTTGTGTGTCGGGGGGCTAGGGTCAGTCTATTATATCTGGAGTATTTCTCCTGTCTTATCCGGTGTCCTGTGTGAATTTAAGTATGCTTTCTCTATTTCTTTCTTTCTTTCTCTCTCTCTCTCTCTCTCTCGGGGGACCTGAGCCCTAGGACCATGCCTCAGGACTACCTGACATGATGACTCCTTGCTGTCCCCAGTCCACCTGGCCGTGCTGCTGCTCCTGTTTCAACTGTTCTGCCTGCTATGGAACCCTGACCTGTTTACCGGGCGTGCTACCTGTCTCAGACCTGCTGTTTTCAACTCTTTAGAGACAGCAGGAGCGATAGAGATACTCTCAATGATCGGCTATGAAAAGCCAACTGACATTTACTCGAGGTGCTGACTTGTTGCACCCTCGACAACTACTGTGATTATTATTATTTGACCATGCTGGTCATCTTGGCCATGTTCTGTTATAATCTCCACCCGGCACAGCCAGAAGAGGACTGGCCACCCCTCATAGCCTAGTTCCTCTCTAGGTTTCTTCCTAGGTTTTGGCCTTTCTAGGGAGTTCTTCCTAGCCACCGTGCTTCTACACCTGCATTACTTGCTGTTTGGGGTTTTAGGCTGGGTTTCTGTACAGCACTGAGATATCAGCTGATGTAAGAAGGGCTATATAAATACATTTGATTTTATTTGATTTAGAGTGGCCAGACGGAAGCCACATGACAGCCCGCTTGGAGTTTGCTAAAAGGCACTTAAAGGACTCTCAAGACCATGAGAAACAAGATTCTCTGGTCTGATAAAACCAAGATGGCCTGAATGCCAAGCGTCACATCTGGAGAAAACCTGGCACCATCCAGGTTGGCACCATGGTGGTGTTAGCCTCAGGCTATGGGATGGTTTTCAGCGGCAGGGACTGGGAGACGAGTCAGATTCGAGGGAAAAATGAACAGAGCAAAGTACAGAGATATCCTTGACGAAAACCTGTTCCATAATGCTCAGGACCTCAGACTGGGGCGAAGGTTCACCTTCCAACAGGACAACGACCCTAAGCACACAGCCAAGACAACGCAGGAGTGGCTTGGGGACAAGTCTCTGAATGTCCCTGAGGGGCCCAGCCAGAGCCCGTACTTGAACTCGATCAAAGATCTCTGGAGAGACCTGAAAATAGCTGTGCAGCGATGCTCCCCATCCAACCTGACAGAGCTTGAGAGAATCTGCAGAGAAGAATGGGAGAAACTCTGCAAATACAGGTGTGCCAAGCTTGTAGCATCATACCCAAGAAGACTCAAGGCTGTAATCGCTACCAAAAAGGTGCTTCAACAAAGTATTGAGAAATGGGTCTGAATACTTATGTAAATGTGATTTCACACTCGATACAGTCACTGTCAGATGCACCTACTCATATTTAAACTGTGTGTCACTGTGGAGACAGACAAGTCATCGATCACACACTGACTCACCTTAAATCCTAAACATTTATGAAGGCAGACAGTGTCAAAGAGCTTTACAGCAGAATACCAAGTAGAACACAATAAATAAAAAAAGGCATGAACAATATTTTTCTGTCGTTCAGGTTGGTGTCAAGACAACCATTGGCATAAAACAGACAAAGCTAATTCTCAGTGACATGGAGTTTACACACCTATATCTCCAGGTCAGAACATCACTTAATGCTCAATTCAAATGCTCATTAATCCATACTCATCCGTCTGCATTTTTAATGTCCCTATGTAGTACCTTTAATGACCTCTAATAAAAACTCTGTTTAATTTCCTTTCCGCTGGCCCAGAGATGTGGGAGAAAGAGAGAAGGGCTATGTGTGAGTCTTTAGGTCAGAGGGAGGGTCTGGGCCTGCTCATCATGGCTCACTACAGAGGAGTCCTCTTCCTGCATCTGACCATACACCACCGCAGTTTCAGAGTACCAGACCCACCACAGGCTCCAAGGCCGATTAGCGCACGCCTAATGCATTGTAAACTACAGGAACATCAGAACACTGGCCCTGGAGAACAGAGAGTTGGCACTAGAGTCCTTTATATAAGCACAAATCCTGACGTGAACCCGTGCAGGCAGGCACATCATGTGAGCACTGACTTCCACAGTCTGATAAAAACCAACTGCCTCTCTCAAAGGCCTTTTAGAACTCTGCTAACGCGTCGTAAACTATCTGTAGGACACAGACACAGATCTGGAATGTATTCAATTCAACGGAGAATAGAAAAGGGCTCTTGCTTTCTCCCTCCCTCACCTCTCCCAGTGGGTATTAAGAGCAGGCTGGCAGGTGAAGGGTGCAGGTGGGCCACATGTGGTGCCCTTTAAGAACACGGTGATCTGTCTAATCACTCTGCAGCATCATTCCCCTCCCTCCCTCCCTCCAAACACAGGTATGCCACATGTGGTGGCCTTTACTACAACACAATGCAGTCTTATCCATCCACTACCATCAGCCATTACCCAGAGGGCCGAGCAGCACGGGCAGGGGGAAATGCCAACAGCAAGGTTGAGGCAGACGCGTGCACACGGTTGTCCTTGACCGTACCAAACCACTGCCTGTCTGACAGTGTCCACACAAGAAGGTCAGCAGAGAAAGCAGCAGATGCCTTTTAGCAACTGCCCTGGCTGGATCAGTCTCTCTTAGTATCTGTCTATCGGTCTCTCTCTCTCTCTTATCCATCTCGCGGTCCCGCATTTCTCTCTTTTTTACCTTCTTACGTCTGTATACTTCCGCCCAGTACGGATGGTAGATAATGAACGGCTTGATTCCAAATGCCTTCTTCCATAATTCTCTGGCTCTGCTTTTCACCATACAAATACCCACACGGATTAACAAACACCAGCAAACAATTCAGCTATACACACTAAGGATGCATCCCAAATGGCACCCTAATCCTTATATAGTGCTGTGGTGGCAGACTGATCTATAAACGATTGAGTTCCATATAGGTTGCATCCTAACTATATCGGTTGAGATCCAGACTTGCACGTTAAACCACTAAAACGGAACAGTACTAGGGTTGGGTGGTATCCAGAGTTTCATATCGTCATACCGTCCTTCCCTCACCCCGGGATTTACGGTATTATCAGCTTAGTACACAAGGGGGAGCCAAAAATTTTAAAAAGCCCATTGGGTGTCTAAGAGAATGCTAACAAAATTTGCAAAAGTAATAGAACATTTCAATGAAATATGCTAACGAGCGCAAAATAAAATAAGTCAATCCAGCTCATAAAGTTACACATCTATAGACAGGAACTACCGAATGTCATTTTTGGTGAGTTTAGACATTTACAAGCGAATATGAACGAGAGACATTGTGCAAATGAACAAAGTTTTGAGGCATGCTTGTCTGAAGGAAGAACAGTATTGGCTCTCCAGCAGCATGTCTACAAGCTGTGTCTGTTGTGGAGTCTGTTGTCGCTAGGACAACGGGCCTGCCATGCTCCGCAAAGAGGGGGGAGGAGCAGACTGAGAGAACAGAGAGGAGGGAAAAAAACTAGGAAATCAAGATAGCAGTGGCAGCTGTACAAATAACTAATCCAAAGGGCTTTGACTTCTCAAACACAGCAGAACGCTAACACATTACGATGCCCCATCACCTTATTAACTCAGCCACTTAGATAGCAAGTTACACTTAGGGGTCGTGTCAAAACACAGAATTCTGATTTCACACAGGAAAAATAAATAATAATAATAATAATAATCTTGCTGCATTTTGTAAACATAGAACTAAAATGCGTCTTATTCTAATTTTAAGCCAGCCTATTTTTCCTCTGGTAAAATGCTAGATTAACTTCAAGCAAAACATTAGGAAATGTAGCTGGTTCATTCTTTCTATGAAAGTCCTAAACATAAATAGGACGGCCATGCATAATTCTTGCCAAAATTACCTTGCTTTTTCATTGTAAGCTCATTTACTTGTGTGGCTGCCAGCCAAAGTGTTGCACTTCTGTTGTCATCTGATGAAAATGAAGACATTTTCTGCCAAATGTGTTGCACTAATTTGTTGTATATGAAAGAACACTATAGTTGCACGTCCCTGATCACTCTATTGAAGCAAAACAAAAACACTTGTCTTTCAATGTAAACACGTCCCACACACACACACACACACACACACACACACACACACACACACACACACACAAAGGCCAGAAGGGGACAGCATGACTGTGTTGCAGAATTGGGTATGAAGATATATTATATATATTTGTCTTTATTTAAACTTTATTTAACCAGGAAAAGCCCAGTGAGAGACAGTCTCGTTTACAAGGGAGACCTGAAAGGCAGTAGCAATCAATACAACATCACAAAACGAAAAACACACAATCAGCACAACAACACGATCCAGCCTAGAGGAAACATTTACACTCCTCCTGAATAGCCTTGCATCAGAGTTTTAACCTCACTGAGAGGCACTAATACATCTAGGTGAAGCATAGATTGTAGACTATTCCATGCCTCTGGTGCACAATAGGAGAAGGCAGTCTTAACTCCGTAAAGGCCCTGGGGAAGTAGCTTTAGCTTTAGTCGTTTTTTGCTTCCTCACAAGATTATCCATATGAACTTTAAAGGTCAGCTTGTTATCTAACCAACCATACACAGTGCTTTCAGAAAGTATTCACACCCCTTGACTTTCTCCACATTTTGTTGTGTTAAAGCCTGAATGTAAAATGGATTAAATTGAGATTCTGTGTCACCGGCCTACACACACACACAATACCCCATAATGTCAAAGTGGAATTATGTTTTTAGAAATTTGAACAAATTAATAAAATAAAAAAATCAGAAATGTCTTCAGTCAGTAAGTATTCAGGGGTGGAATTAAAGAGCTTATGTTTGGTAATGTATTATTGTTGTGATTGCTGTATATAAAAGTACCATGTATGTAAATTGTAAAGTGTGATATGTAAAATGTACAGCTGAAGTCGGAAGTTAACATACACCTTAGCCAAATACATTTCAACTCAGTTTTTCACAATTCCTGACATTTAATCCTAGTAAAAGTTCCCGGTAGTAGGTCAGTTAGGATCACCACTTGTGAATTTTGGCCCATTCCTCCTGACAGAGCTGGCATAACTGAGTCAGGTTTGTAGGGCACCTTCCTCGCACAAGCTTTTTCAGTTCTGCCCACACATTTTCGACAGGATTGAGGTCAGGGCTTTGTGATGGCCACTCCAATACCTTGACTTTGTTGTCCTTAAGCCATTTTGCCACAACTTTGGAAGTATGCTTGGGGTCATTGTCCATTTGGAAGACCCATTTGCGACCAAGCTTTAACTTCCTGACTGATGTCTTGAGATGTTGCTTCAATATATCCATATACTTTTCTTTCCTCATGGTGCCATCTATTTTGTGAAGTGCACCAGTCCCTCCTGCAGCAAAACACCTCCACAACATGATACTGCCACCCCCGTGCTTCACAGATGGGATGGTGTTCTTCAGCTTGCAAGCATCCCCCATTTTCCTCCAAACATAACGATGGTCATTATGGCCAAACAGTTCTATTTTGTTTCATCAGACCAGAGGATATTTCTCCAAGAAGTGTGATCTTTGTCCCCATGTGCATTTGCAAACCGTAGTGTGGCTTTTTTATGGCGATTTTGGAGCAGTGGCTTCTTCCTTGCTGAGCGGCCTTTCAGGTAATGTCGATATAGGACGCGTTTTACTGTGGATATAGATACTTTTGTACCCGTTTCCTCCAGCATCTTCACAAGGTCCTTTGCTGTTGTTCTGGGATTGATTTGCACTTTTCGCACCAAAGTACGTTCATCTCTAGGAGACAGAACGCGTCTCCTTCCTGAGCGGTATGATGGCTGCGTGGTCCCATGGTGTTTATACTTGCGTACTATTGTTTGTACAGATTAACGTGATACTTTCAGGCGTTTGGAAATTGCTCCCAAGGATGAACCAGACTTGTGGAGGTCTACAATTGTTTTTCTGAGGTCTTGGCTGATTTCCTTTGATTTTCCCATGGTGTCAAGCAAAGAGGCGCTGAATTTGAAGGTAGGCCTTGAAATACATCCACAGGTACACCTCCAATTACGGGGTAGTGTGTGTAGACGAGTGAGATTTTTAAAAATTGAATCCATTTTGAATTCAGGCTGTAACAAAATGTGGAATAATTTGAAGGGTATGAATACTTTCTGAAGGCACTGATGCTAGGTAACTGTTTGGGATGGGCATTTGAAATTATTTCACTATTTAAATAATAATCATGAATTTATACTCGAATATTAAAAAATTATAATTGCTCTACTCTCTTAACCAATCAGAATGATGCAACATGCCACAACAGCAGACAGTGTGCAGTTGTTTTCAGGGTACTATATCTGTTGTTTTTGGATAACAGTAGACTAGGCTAATAGCAACAGTGAAAGAGGATGCTTTCTAGTGAGTGTTTCGCATTGATCTGTGTCAGGTCTTGTGGACCCTGCGTTGGTGCGCGCCTGTAGGCTAATTGCTATTTGAAGTGGGAAAAATACCATACCGTTGTCAGGGCTGACCGGAGGGATACATACTCTGATATTAAAATGGCTTTTACATGTAAAACGCATCCTATGTGAGAGAAAATTACCTCGAAAATAAAACAATCACGTTGTGCGTCCTCAGAACTGTAAGAACTGTCAAAGTCACGTGATGTCTGAAGCAGCAGGAGCTCACAGCGACTGACAGGAGAAATTCCATTCAAGGACAATCCAGGAAATTATCAATGTTCAAACGCTTATATCCACAAGCAATCTATCCACAAGCAATATTTGTGCTTCGCTTTTCAAACGGTTCCAAATATCTACCATCTCTACAATCTCCCAGACTCTCACTCTGATTCACTACAAGCAAAAAAAGAAACTGATCAAAAAAAGCCGATGTTGAAAAGTGTATCAGAGCACATACTGTATATCAACCTGACTTTATTCTCTGAAGAGACTAAAAATACTCTCTCTCTTTGAAGAGCAGCAGCTCACCCACCACAGATACATGATAAGGCCAGATGGTGCTACTTTAACTAAAGTAAGTCTGTGTGCTTTGATGTGTCCGAGAGGCTGAGCCATTTTCATTCCATGGAAAGAACACCCCCATTAAAGCCCCATTGTGACATCACCACACCTGCACTGTGACATCACACCGTCGTTGGGACATCACTTCCTTTGTGTGTTTGACCACAAGTGTCGAGAGGGTTCCTTTGTACTACATGAGATCACACATTCCACCTTTACCCTCTCCTCCTCCTCTTCTCCTTCAAACACTGTCTCTCCCTCACTCTTCTTTTAGCTGAGTCATCACAGCCTGAGTCTGGATGTTTGTAGTGACACCAACTACTAACCAAGTGACAGTCCTTTTTGGCTAAAGGAGTGATTTGCATTGATTGATGGAGAAACAGTGCATGAAGCTCAATTGAGTCAACAGTAACTCCAACTGTCATTGGGTGGCAGGAGAGTTGTCACGCCCTACTGAAAGCACTTCCAAGTTCTTGGAAAAGCATTACACCTATACAAATGCAATCCATCACTGTTAATAATGCATCATTATGACACTTATGACATACCTGTGGTGGCTCACTTGTAGCTCGCCCAGAAGCTGATTGTTGAACCACTGGTCAAAATCAATGTTGTCAAACAGCTCGTATGCCGCCAGCCCCACTGCATTGTACACTGCGGACAAACAGGGACACACAAATGAAAAACATTTTCAACAATGAAATACTGTTACGACTGAAAGATGCCATTTATTTCTATTTTCTTGCCATCGGATATCTAATAGTCTGAGCTGTAAATTTGGGGTTTTGTCATTTTATAATTTAAGAAAACGTGAGGCATAAGGAACAAAACAGAAACTATGACGCAGCGGCGTTGTATTACTATTCCCATCCATAAAGCCCATTTGAGTAACTACACTGAAGAGCCCACTGACACTAGATGTGGATTTTATAGCGTGAGAAATAGTCAACTGTAAACCATGTGGACAGCTGATGACAACACAGTGCTGGTGTGTTGGACAAACGATGTCATTAACAGGGCTGGGAGAACCTGTGGTGCGCAAACAACCACAGAGGGCAGACACATACTGGAAGCAACATCAGGACAAGGACAGTCTTTCTATGAAATGAGACCCAGAGAGGGAGTTATAGTTTGTATAAGGAGTGATCAAACTAGAGAGGGATGGGGCAAGGAAGACATGGTACAGGGTAAAAAATAAGGAGGGATGGTGAAATGAAAGAGTGATAGAGAGAGGAGAGTAATAGGGGTTTTTAGTCTCTCTTGGGAGTAAATCACTGGAGGTAGAGAACAGGAACGTCAGTGTGTCCTCCTGTATACCGGTATGACTCATCTAGATATTCTGTGTTCCAAAACACCATCTAGACTTACAGTTAAGTCCCAGTGGCAAAAAATATCCCCAGGAAATGTTCCTCTTTTATCTTATTTTCTAACCCTGAATGAGATCTACTAAGGATCCAGTGAGATTTACGGTATATGAGAACGTCCGTCAAAATCCTGTGATGTCAGAGCTACCAGGCACTTGAAACCGCCATTTCTCATCTGGATGTCTGTGCTTCAGACTTAAGGAACAGAGGTACCTCGGACCTTGCAGAGAGTCGTGACCTCTGACCTTACTGCAGTGAGACCACAAGAACTCATGATTACCCACCTGCATCCTTCATCAGAAGCTGAACAGGATCCTCCACATTGCTTGGTCCTGCAATCACACACACAACACCACGTTAAACCTACACACAAACGATAACAAGCTGAACATGGGAAATTATGGAATCCTCTGTCCCTCTCACTTACACCCCTGTTGCTGAAGCCTGAGTGGCTTCCCACAATCAATATTTGGCTCTCAGCTAAAATTGAATTTTTCCCATCTAGTGTTAACCAATTTCTCCTCACTCTGACAGTCCTCTATAATATAACTCTGTCAGAGGAGAGCACTGGCCTAAAGACACCCTGTAATTGTCCTGTGTTTGTGTGCACTGACAACTCACTCTGGAAACGAATAACTTACCACAGGTCTGTGTCACAGGGGGAATCTCATATTGTAATCTAACGAATGTGTTCCTAAAGACTCTTGAATGGTTGTGCTGTACAGCACATGTTCTGAGCCATTTAAGTGGACACCTCTACAACCAAGGCTGTGGTTGGACAAGGCCAGGTTAGAAAGGAATCCGGCTGCGTTTTGTGAAACATGTTTTTATTTTACCTTTATTTAAACAGGATGTCATAAAGATGAGAAATGATTGTCTTAAGAGGACAATACAATGAGAGACGTACCTTGTAGATTCAGCACCATCTCCAGCAGCACTGGTGTCAGTGTCTGACTGTAGTTGTGGAATATGTCCAAGAACAACACTTCTGTACAAGGCTGGTGAAAGAGGGGGGGGGGGGGAAATAAGTAAAAACAACACAAACACACACTCCCTCTCCATCAGATCCAGTCCCTCTCCATCAGTTCTACTGGCACTAAATCAATGAGCAGGGGAGCCACGTGGAATGCATCGCATGAGACTCCTCACTGACAGCAATAGCCAGGTGTCACTCACAGGGTTAAAGGATAGTCGTCACCTATACAACACCTGTCAAGCTTTATTAGATCATGCCACAAACACAACCCACCCATCAAACATGTTCCACTCCCACAGGGGGAAACAACCCTGACATGATCAACACCAGTGGAAATCAATAACTAGGTGTTAAGTCTTGCTGCCCATGACAGACCATTGATAATAAAGCCGTACTGACAAACAGCTCATTAGAGGACCACGGTGGAGAGGGCAGAGGGAAGGCGACACCAAGGACACATCACCCACTGTACTGGGGAAGGCAGATCTATTTTTCTCCCAGCAGGCACCCAGCATGCTTCAGTGGGGACTGGGGCATGCATGTCAAGATTAGTTTATTTATATGCAAGGCCCTGAGTTTGCAATGACCACATGATCTGACTAGAAAACAAACACGTGGACCTAGTCATCAGTGTCTGTGTAGTTGAAAGCCAAGCAGGGGGAGTGGTGGTAGCAGATTTGGGACCGTTGTGATTGGGCGCAAACCGGAGAGTGCGGATATCCTCAGCGAGACAAATTAATGTAAAAGGTGTCGGCACCAATTACATCATCCACTGTTACCTCATCAGCGGTCGACTACACTGGTGTACTTGAAAAGAAGTGTTGATCCTAAACCAGAGCGCCATGGAAGTAAGAAAAGCTGGGCTTAACTGAGACAGACGGAATATAAGAGAAAAAGAGATGGAGAAGAAGCAGCAAGGTAGTGAGGGAGAGGGAGGGAGGAGTCTGACAGCAGTAAGGAGTTGATACAGGCAGCAGCCAAAACCAAAACAAAGCGTTCCCCAATTCATTGAGAATCAGACAGAGACGTCACTAAAACATCCCCCCTGTGCCATGCTACCCACTGGTCCTAACTATAGGCAATATAAATAGTATATCAAATACATTTCCTTGTATCAGCTCAATACTATGAGTGCAGACCTTGCCTTTTTCTAACCATGGTCTGTTTTTGGGTGAGAGTAGTGCTGAGTGATTAGTGCTTTTTGAGATGGGTTTGGTAAAAAAAAAAAAAATGGTTTAGATTTTTTTTTTTTATTAAACATTAAATGCTATGTGGGTTGAATGCTGTAACACAGAACAAAACAATGTCCTATGATGGTAGTGACTGCCCATTGCTGCTTAGCACTTATTAACCATCATTTATTCACATTACTTGAATAAAATATTTCCATGTGTAAATTACATTAGTTTAATTTGATGACTATTATTTCATTCCAAGTCATCATCTCAATAGAGATGACAAAATATATGCCGTCTAACCAAATAACTATTTTAGTAGTTATTTTATGAATGCTGAATACCATCCATCACTCACTTAGATAATGTATTTTCAGGTCAGGGTCTCCATTAGCAGGTAATAGCAGGCTTTTGGCCAGTAGAAAAATTGAAAAGCTGATAAATAAAATTGGCATCGGCACATTGTTTGGGAGAAGAAAAAATCCCACTGCAAAATAATGCTTTTTAGCCTATTAATTGATGGAAATAACAGTTGATGGAAATACTTGTCATGCTTATCAGTCTGTGTTAATTTGCATAATTTAGTGGAATTATATTGGTGCTTGTATAGTATATTTGTTATGTATCTTATTTATCACACGAGTACAGCATACAGATAGAGCTTTTGAGCGGAAAATCTGTCAGACAGTGCGAGAGCTGCTGCTGAAGCATCTCAAACAGCAAATGCATATATAAGCAACAGAAGGTAGGCTTCATCAGCGCGTCAAACACCACTTTGCAATGTGCTGGAGGCAGTATGCATTTTGAAAACATAATTATTTGAAACCTGACCATTTTAATTCAAATTAAGAAGCATGTCGTACCTCACTTCAAACTAGCCTAGGAAAAAAAATCAGACCATATCCGTGGAGGCAATTATTTTATAGCAACATTCTTTCATTGTCCAGTAGCCAAAGGCAAAATCCTAGTCATATTAGCAACCCATGCTAGTTGTTTCATATTAGATCTCCCCTCTTTCTAAATGTCTAATGGATATTTTCACCTCTGTCACATGAAACAGCTCGCATGTATGGTGCCCTTTTGACAAGTGTTTTCCCCGCTAATTGCATTATGGAACGAACATTCGCGCGTAGCCTACTGCCGTGTGTGCATTGTTGCACTTAAAATGTGAAGAAATAATAGTTTATCATCATTTTAAGCTAAACGTTCTGATCTATTGCATCAGACTCGTTGCTTACATTTTTTTTTATGTAGCCTAGGCCTACTGGTTGTATGAATTTGTGATCCGTCGTCCCACAACTGTCCCAGAGTCTGTGTGGTGTAGGCCATTTATTACTCGACAAGCTGACCAATAGAATAAGTCTACTTTTCTACTATGGGGATAGTAGATTAACATAGTGTAGTAATTCTGCTGTTTGTTACTCGTTGGCTGAGGAAAAGTAAATGTGGACAGATATTCTAACAAGCGCACACCAGAATTCAGTAAGAAGGACTGCACATCGTTGCATCCTCGACCAGAATTAAGTAAGGACCGCACACATCGTTGCATCCTCGACCAGAATTCAGTAAGAAGGACCGCACACATCGTTGCATCCTCGACCAGAATTCAGTAAGAAGGACCGCACACATCGTTGCATCCTCGACCAGAATTCAGTAAGAAGGACCGCACACATCGTTGCATCCTCGACCAGAATTCAGTAAGAAGGACCGCACACATCGTTGCATCCTCGACCAGAATTCAGTAAGGACTGCACACATCGTTGCATCCTCGACCAGAATTCAGTAAGAAGGACCGCACACATCGTTGCATCCTCGACCAGAATTCAGTAAGAAGGACCGCACATCGTTGCATCCTCGACCAGAATTCAGTAAGAAGGACCGCACACATCGTTGCATCCTCGACCAGAATTCAGTAAGAAGGACCGCACATCGTTGCATCCTCGACCAGAATTCAGTAAGAAGGACCGCACACATCGTTGCATCCTCGACCAGAATTCAGTAAGAAGGACCGCACATCGTTGCATCCTCGACCAGAATTCAGTAAGAAGGACCGCACACATCGTTGCATCCTCGACTTGTATATCCTGTTAAGGTGCATTACCATAAACTAAATGGGATTTCAGGTTACGCACCAAATGCATCGCTCTCAAATTTCTCAAATGTCTGGTAAATTCAAATGCTGATTGTCAAATTTCCGGTGCCACATTTTCACAAACCCTGTTTTAGCAAGAGATACCTCGAAGCAACTGTTCTCGTTCCCTCTCGATCATGCACTCTTCTGTCTCTCGCTCTCCGTGTCTACCATGCACTAACATAATGTAGCAGGCATAAAACAAACACACAGACCGGACAATTGCATGCGTAATGGATTACGGTCATTGTACTTAATTACCACGTTTTGTGTGCTAAACTATGTAGAATATTGGCCGGTTGGAAACTACCCTACAACATCGCATAGTTCGGGCTTGACCGGATTTATCTGTAGAGAACTGCTCAATGTGTGCAGTTCATTGAAAAATAAATGGAATTAAACAATTGAACCTACAGTACGTCGGTCAATGAGTTGCTTAAAAAATGAAAAATAACAGAAATGTTGGTTAATTGCTCAGCTAGTATAAGTCTAATTGATAGTTTGACTGACCAGCACTGCAATAAGACACTTTATTACTGTGTTGTAGGGGACCGCACAGTTTATTTTGCTTAAGACACCTGAAATACTTGTCTTCCTTTTCTTGTATGACAGTGCAGCTAAAGACCACTCTCATTCTTCCCTCTGGTAAGGAGAATATTGTTGCTCTTGTGTGCTTGTAATGGTGTGTGTGGTTATTATTTTACTAAGACCTTACATCACTAGACACGGGTAGAAACACTATCTCACCTCTACATCCTTATTCTATCACACTTTGTCTCACAAATCTATAGGATTTTTCTGCTTCCCGGTTGTATGTGGCTGTGCTGCGGTATCTTGTTGCACCCCAGTCAAGGACTCCAAAAACAATACAGGAGAGGGATATGATGAAATGGAGGGGAAATAAATCAGCTTCAGTGTGACTGAATACATTGTTGAAATCAAAAATCAGCAAAGCTGTTAATGAGAGCATGGCTGCTTCAACGGCTTGCCTGCGCTGAGCAAGTCAGTCGGTCTTGTCTCTGTGCACTGGCATCTATGCGTGTGTGTGTGTGTGTGTCATTCACTCACCCGTAGACTGTATTTCCAGGAGTCACCCCCTGTTTCTTCAACAGCTGCGAATACAAAAACAGAGCAACAATGAGATAAGGAGGGTGTGTGTGTGTGTGTGTGTGTGTGTGTGCGTGCGTACTCCAGTATGGTGTGGAGATTCAGATGGACACATTAGCAGAGTTAACGTGAGGAGAGAAAAGCTGGCAAAGCGACAGGGAAACACATTAGTAGCCGTATGCATTTGTGAGCGTACCGAAGCCCTCAGGGTCCTCCTCCCACATGGCCAGCTCTTCCTCGGTCAACAGAAAGTAGTGGGAGACGAGACGCCGTCCGATCTCCGTGAGTGTGGGGTGTGTGAAGAACGCCGTCTTGATCTTGTGGGCCTCCAGACTCTCCGGCTTACTGTCTGAGAGGGGCGACCCAGAGAGTATGTTAGAACTTACACACACACACACACACACTATTCAAAACTAACCACAACCATCGACAACTAAGTCTCGACAGCTCAGAGAGAAACTAAACTCCACTGTGGCTCCTCCTAACCCGTTATATTATTATAATGGTACATTAATGATGCTTGCAATATGCCTGCCTGCCAAGGAAGTGCAGTTATTTGTGGTTGTCTGTATTAACGATGCTACGCCATGTTGATTTCTCCCGCTGTCTCTTTCTATTCTATTTCCTCTCCCTAATTTTCATCTTGCTCTCGCTCCTCGCTCCCTCGCTCCCTCTACTCCTTTATTCTCTCCTTCCCATTTTCTCTTCCCTCCCACCTCCCTCCCCCCACTAGGGCTGGCACAATTACATAACCGTGTCACCAACTTATGGATGAAGACCGTCGTGAAAATAAAATAACAGCCATAACTGGATAAAAATAGTAATAAAGATGAATAATTATTACAATGACTGCGTCATTTGGATAACCAATAACCGTCATCCAAAATTCCCATCACCATGACAGCCCTAGCCCCCACCCTCCACCTACCCTCGATGTTCTTGCAAGGTTTGTAGGCCTCGTTCTTGACGATGGTTTTGATGAGGTTCATGCACTGGACGGTGAAGCGTTCGAAGACGAGGCCCTCACCGGCCGGCGTGAACACGTAGCCGACAGCAAATTCCAGAGAGCGCTGGATCAGTGGGATGAACGCACACGGGTGGACCTCCAGGAAATCTAACAACTAGAGAGAGAGAGAGCGAGAGAGAGAGATGGTTAAGGAAAAACATGAGCTTCAGAGAAGATGGAGAAAATATTAAACAAGAGAGTAAGGTAGAAAAAAAGATGGCTAAGGAGAGAACGTCAGAAAAGGAGAAGGAAAAGCAGGAAAAAATGAAATAAGGGGAAATAACAACAAATATAGAGAGAAGAAATGTAGAAAAATAGAGAAAGTAAGACAAATGAAGTTGAAGCACTTGGCGCTGGGATATCAGCCTCTGTCAACAGTACCTGGTATGCAAGCAAGACTACTGAGAAACGAAACTAGTGTACATTTACGTCATTTAGCAGACGCTCTTATCCAGAGCGACTTACAAATTGGTGCATTCACCATGTGTAGATTTGTAACAACACATAGGCCTACACGGTTGTCGACTGATCAGTTTGACTCACCACTTTAGTGTACAGTATGATAGTCTTCTCAAGCTTCTCTCGACATGGGTTTTCTGGGCCTACCTGCCGACCTGGAAGAAATAAAACCAAAACAAATATGAGCAACAGTACGTTATGACAGTATAAAAACAACAACAAGCCATATGACAACACTATAAAACAGCAATACAAAATATGACAAGTTTTCATCTCTCGCCAACATTAAGTGCATCACTTTCAACAAGGGGCTACCCATGAAGATGTTACTCTGATGTCAATTACTTTCCCCCCCACTGATCTTCAATGCCAGACATCGGAGTCCATCTCCCTGCCCGGCTGCCAATAAAACCAGGGAGGGGAGGAGAAGACCGAGAGGAAATTGTTAGGTATCCACTGATCTTTTCTGTGTAATACAATCATAACAGAGCTCGAGTTGAAGGGAGAAGGGAATGAAGGCCGTGAAATCATAATGCACTTCACTATGGAT
This sequence comes from Salmo trutta, assembly GCF_901001165.1. NCBI lineage: Eukaryota > Metazoa > Chordata > Actinopteri > Salmoniformes > Salmonidae > Salmo > Salmo trutta. Next base: position 5,083,146 of record NC_042983.1, on the reverse strand, counting down.
GGATATTTTAATTCCTCTAGTGTATTCAATTCAAATAACTTATTTCCTGGGAGGAAATTTCATGTGCAGGTGACGAACGGTACATACAAGACATGAGGCCCTGGCTTCACTTTATAACTACAATACACTCTGGGAGAGTGAATGAAACCGCCACCTGGGAGAACAGGGCCTTTGTTTCTCTAATATAATAAAGTAGACTAATAAAGACAGTGCCGTGTCAGGAATAACTCCCTCGGCCGATCAAAATGAATCTATAAAAAACAATAAGCTGTGGCCAATAAAAAAAATCCCCCCGGGAGGTTTACTTCCTCATCACCGTTCCTGATGACATCATCAAGAACAGGAAGAAACGGTCCTGCTCCCTAGCCTCGCAAAGCCGCTGATCCCTCAATATCAGTCTGTTAAGGTTGCGAAGGCCTGAGCCCGGCCTTTTCTATCACCATTGCGTCAGACCAATCAGCTTCCTCTGTTGAACTATGTCGGTGGTTTAGTTGCTGACAGGCAGGAGACTACAGGACAACACATGTAAAGTCATACTTAGGTGGTGATAGCTAAATATAAAGCTTTACATGACAGTCTGAGGTTACTGTATCAAGACAATCTCTGTATTGAATTCTACGCAGCAGCATAATATCCATCGCTACGGTTTGGCAAAATCATTAGGCGCAAATTCATTAGATATACCCTGGCTGATGTTAGGCTACTATATTGCTGTTAGTCTCACGTTGACATCGATAATATTAAGCTTCTTTTGGCTCATATTACCTAAGTCTATTGTCCTGGTGTTCGATATGCCTTTCTCTTGAACGACAGGCAAGTGCAAGTTTTACTTCCAAAAAATGCAGTGCTGCGGCTTCTGTTTTCTGATTGATTGAAGGTGATCCAATCGCTTTCGAGTTTGTTTTGGGGAAAGCCTATCTGCCCAAAGAACTTCAACGGAATCCCTTCCAGACTGATAGTGCAGCGGTAATGAGTCTGGTAATTACGATGCTACCTGTTCCCATACCTAAAAACACATCCTTCCGCAGACAGTGACACCTGTAATAACATGGAATATCCAGACAGCTGACCTCAGCGGAAGGATCATGCACAGGAAAAGGAGAGAGAATATAGAGGACGGGCAACTCAATGGACATGCTTCTTTATCCGCCCCTTATCTTGCAGGGAGACTGATATTTCTCCTGGCTCAGAGCGCCTAAGAGCTTCCGCTGTCGGACAGCCCAAAATACCAACGGGCCCCAATACACCTCGACCGACCTCCCCTGACCCTCCGCAATAAGGACATATTATGTGTGATAATAGGGACAGATACCAGTAATTACATTTCTAACACACCATCTGAAGCACTGAGACTTACCCCTATGTGTGTGGTGTGTGGGTGGGTGCTGGGTGTGTGGTGTATGTGTGTGTGTGTGTCATTAGATCATTGTATAATTAGAAAGTTAATAAATATTTAGGAAAACATTTTCAGGATACTTACTGCATTCTAGGAACTGTTTCAGTCTCTCAAAAACTGCATTGAGGAAGCCCTGGTGAGAGAGAGGGGGGAAAAGAGGGGCAGAGGAGGGAAGCAAGAAGAATGAGAAGGGGTACAGGGTTTGTTCAATCTCGGTGGCATCTTGGTGGTCGCATCGCTGTTTTATCACATAATTAGGAGAGGCAGTCACACAACTGAACACATGAGTCATCATACACGTTACAGACACACTCACAGGCTTGCCAGGCACACTGACTCAGTGTGCCTGGCAAGCCTGCGCGACATGTCACTGACGGTTCATAATCTGCCCAAACGGGAAAACACGGAGCCTTCTCACTGGGCACAAACTGCTTGAGTCAACATTGATTCCACACGATTTCAACAACAAAAAAATTGTAACGCGATGACATTTGAATCGACGTGGAAAACTGATTGGACTTGAAAAAAGTTATCAACGTCAAGGAATTACGTGAATGTGTTTTTTCACCCAACTTTTATCCTGTATTTAATGACACCGTTAATCCTTTAATAGCCTACAGCAGAGGACCTCAGAGCTTCAGTACGGAATTCAACTAGAGGTACCAAATCCAAACACAGAGATGATACACTATACGGCTACACAACAACAACAACCTAAAGTTAGCTCAGTTAAGATAATGACTCTATCATCCCAATGGGGACACGCAGGTTGCTGCTCTGCGCATACATAAAACAACAATCAAAACAAAGAAGGGTACATATACAGACAATAAATACAGGTAGAAAAAGCAGTTCGTAAGCGATCAATGTGGAAATGAGCTAGTATAGCTAGCAGGACCTTTTTCACAGCGTTGTAAACTCTTCCCCTATCCAGTCACATCTATAGGCTTTCAGCCTGACCTGCCTCCAGCTACAGGGTCACAACGGAAACTCAATTACACAAGGCAAAGTGCTATGGTGTCTCCCCTTTGTTATCTAACTGTCACCAATAAGATTTATTTGCAAATATATTCGGCAGTACGCGGGAGAGCTACTGTAACTTTGGGGCAGAAAGAACGTTTTCCTTCACTTTGCCTAGGTGGGACGGATGACTTCCTACAAAACCAGTCACATTATTACCAGGCCTTAGGCTGTGTGAGCAGGTAACAACAAAACTACAGAGGGAGAGAAAGCAAGGCAGAGAAAGAAAGAGCTGTGTAAAACCGGGATGTAGTCTCTCAGGGCAGGATTTGATAAATACCCAGGATATATAGTGCCTTCGGGAAGTATTCAGACTCCTGGATTTCTCCACATTTTGTTAGGTTACAGCCTTCATCTAAAATGGATCAATTTTAAAAAAAATTGTACAAATACTCAGCAATCTACACACAATACCCCATAGCAAAAACTTTTTTTTTAATGTTTGAAATTGTAATAATATCATTTTTTTTAAACAGTAAAAGCTTATTTACATAAGTATTCGTGGACATTGCTATGAGACTCCAAACTGAGCTCAGGTGCATCCTGTATCCATTGATCATCCTTGAAATGTTTCTACAATTTGGAGTCAGTGCTAAATTCAATTGATTGGACATGATTTAGAAAGGCAAACACTTGTCTTCATTAAGGTCCCACAGTTGACAGTGCATGTCAGAGCAAAAACCAACCCATGAGGTCGAAGGAATTGGGTAACAAAACATTTCTGCAGTATTGAAGGTCCTCAAGAATACAGTGGCCTTCATCAATCTTAAATGGAAGTTTGGAACCAGCAAGACTCCTACTAGAGCTGGCCGCCTGACCAAACTGAGCAATCGGGGGAGAAGGGCCTTGGTCTGGGAGGTGACCAATAACCCGATAGTCACTCTGACAGAGCTCTAGAGTTTATCTGTGGAGATGGGAGAACATTCCAGAAGGACAACCATCTCTGCAGCACTCCACTAATCAGGCCTTTATGGTAGAATGGCCAGGCAGAAGACACTCCTCAGTACATGATTCAACCACAAAGAACAAGGACGTTCAAAAATCCCTCGCAAAGAAGGGCACCTATCGGCAGATGGATAAAAAAAAAAACGTAAAAGCAGACTTTGAATATCCCTTTGAGCATGGTGAAGTTATTACACTTTGGATGGTGTATCAATACACCCAGTCACTACAAAGATAGAGGTGTCTTTCCTAACTCAGTTGCTGGAGAGGAAGGAGACCGCTCAGGGATTTCACCATAAGGCCAATGGTGAGAAACATAGTTTAATGGCTGTTTTAGGAGAAAACTGAGGATGGATTAACAACATTGTAGTTACTCCACAATACTAACCCTTTTGACAGAGTGAAAAGAAGGAAGCTTGTACAGAATAAAAAAATATCCAATTGATGCATCCGTTTGCAACAAGGCACTAAAGTAATACTGCAAAGAATGTGGCAAAGCAATTCACTTTTTGTCCTGAATACAAAGTGTTGTGTGTTGTATTGGATTTGCCCCAAACATAACTGAGTACCACTCATCATATTTTCAAGCATAGTGGCTGCATCAAGTTATGGGTATGATTGTAATCATTAAGGAATAGGGAGTTTTTCAGAAAAAAAAAAGGAATGGCGCTAAGCACAGGCAAAATCCTAGAGGAAAACCTGGTTCAGTCTGCTTTCCACCAGACACTAGGAAATTAATTCACCCTTCAGCAGGACAATAACCTAAAACAAAAGGCCAAATCTACACTGGAGTTGCTCATCAAGAAGACAGTGAATGTTCCTGAGTGGCCGAGTTACAGTTTTAACTTAAATCTTCGACAAGACTTAATTTGTTTTCTAGCAATTATCAACAACCAACTTGACAGAGCTTGAAGAACTTTGAAGAGTAATGGGCAAATGTTGCAAAATCCAGGTGTGGAAAGCTCTTAGAGTATTACCCATTAAGACTCACAGCTGTAACCGCTGCCAAAGGTGCTTCTACAAACTAGTCACAGAAATACCTTATATACTAGGGATGCAGCGATATGACATCTTTGGCCGATACTGATATCTGATATTTTCCTTGCCCAAAAAAACGATACCGATAACCAACAAACATTTTTAGCGACCTTTAAAGCATTCTAGTACAGTTAAATAGTAAGACCGCTGCGTCCATGTGTGTGTAAAGTCACTGCATCTCAGTGCAAGAGGCATCACTACAGTCCCTGGTTCGAATCCAGGCTGTATCACATCCGGCCGTGATTGGGAGTCCCATAGCGCAGTGCACAATCGGCCCAGCGTCGTCCAGGTTTGGCCGGGGTAGGCCGACATTGTAAATGACTGGAACGAACTGCAAAAATCTCATATCTCCCTCACTAGCTTTAAGCACCAGCTGTCAGAGCAGCTCACAGATCACTGCACCTGTACATAGCCCATCTGTAAACAGCGCATCTACCTACCTACCTCATCCCCATACTGTATTTATTTAACTTGCTCCTTTGCACCCCAGTATCTCTACTTGCACATTCATCTTCTGCACATCTACCATTCCAGTGTTTAATTGCTATATTGTAATTACTTCCCCACCATGGCGTATTTATTGCCTTAACTTAACTCATTTGCACTCACTGTATATAGACTTTTTGTTTTCTTTTGTTCTACCGTATTATTGACTATGTTTTGTTTATTCCATGTGTAACTCTGTGTTGTTGTATGCGTCAAATTGCTATGCTTCATCTTGGCCAGGTCGCAGTTGCAAATGAGAACTTGTTCTCAACTAGCCTACCTAGTTAAATAAAGGTTACACACACACTGAGCAAAATGTTATTTTGTTGGCATTTACGTATGTCCCCATTACCAGTAAAACATCAAAACCTACTTCTTTCACTTACTTGCTGTGCTATTTCGTTGTTCACTCGTTTCATTTTCAACCAGGATTTCATCATACATGTCAAGCAGGGAAGTTTCAGCTCTGTCTGTCCGTGGCCTCTCTTCCTCGGTGTGCACAGTCACTGTGTACGTTTCCATCTTGTCCAGGTGTGTATGTAACATTTCACGTAAACCCTGTTTGTCTGCATCGAAGTAGCGGTCCTTGTACCTAGCATTGAGCATCGAAACACAGTAAAGAGGCTCAGAGAGAATGCCACCGTATCGCTTGTTCACAGCCTCGAGTACTTTTGCAAGTTTTCCTCGTCGACACACTGTGCTGTCAGACTCAGCATGCTCATGGGTCTGACATTGATGGTCCAAATGTCAGCCGTGAAGCTAATAGCAGTGACGCCACTAGCAAGTGCGTTCCAACAATACTGTTTCACTCCGGTAGGGCAACATCTGAAAAAAAATAGCGTCTACTTGGTAGTGTGTACCGGTGCTCGACCAGTCACGAAAGCCAACATCATCCAAGACAGAACGTTGCATGTGGCCTTTTTGTTATCTTCCTTTGAAACTTCAAAATAGATCCAAACCACAGACATTGTGGGGGCTAGGTTAGGACTGTTGTGTTGCACGTGTAGCGCTGGAATTTTCGTGGTGTCATTACGTCATGTACCTACGTTATATAGGTATGCACGTCAGCTTTGACATCGGTTTTGCACATCGGTGTAAAACTAGACATCAGGCCAATGCAGATGTTGGCATATTTAGCTAATATCGGCCAATTCTGATATGCTTACTAATATATCATTCATCCCCATTATTTACATAAGTATTCAGACCCTTTGCTATGAGACTCAAAATTGAGGTCAGGTGCATCCTGTTTCCATTGATCATCCTTGAGATGTTTCTACAACTTGATTGGAGTCCACCTGTGGTAAATTCAATTGATTGGACATGATTTGGAAAGGCACACACACATCTATATAAGGTTCCATAGTTTACAGTGCATGTCAGAGCAAAAACCAAGCCATGAGGTCAAAGGTATTATCCATAGAGCTCCGAGACAGGATTGTGTCGAGGCACAGATCTGAGGAAGGGTACCAAAACATTCCTGCAGCATTGAAGGTACCAAGAACACAGTGACCTCCATCATTCTTCAATGGAAGAAGTTTGGAACCACCAAGACTCTTCCTAGAGCTGAGAAATCGGGGGAGAATGGCCTTGGTCTGGGAGGTGCCCAAGAACCCAATGGTCACTCTGACAGAGCTCCAGTGTTTCTCTGTGAAGATGGGAGAACCTTCCAGAAAGACAACCATCTCTGCAGCACTCCACCAATCAGGCCTGCATGGTAGTGTGGCCAGACGGAAGCCACTTCTCTGTAAAAGGCACATGACATCCCACTTGGAGTTTGCCAAAAGCCACCTAAAGGACTATGACCATGAGAAACAAGAGTCTCTGGTCTGATGAACTCTTTGATCTGAATATTGAACTCTTTGATCTGAATGCCAAGTGTCACATCTGGAGGAAACCTGGCACCATCCCTACGGTGAAGAATGGTGATGGTAGCATCATGCTGTGGGGATGTTTTTCAGCGGCAGGGAATGGGAGACTATTGAGGATCAAGGGAAAGATGAATGGAGCAAAGTACAGAGATCCTTGATGAAAACTTGCCCCAGAGCGCTCAGGACAGACTGGGGGCGAGCATTCACCTTCCAACAGGACAACGACCCTAAGCACACAGCCAAGACAATGCAGGAGTGGCTTCGGGACAAGTCTCTGAATGTCCTTGAGTGGCCCAGCCAGAGCCTGGACTTGAACCCGATTGAATATCTCTGGAGAGACTTGAAAATAGATGTGCAACAACAGTCCCCATCCAACTTGACAGCACTTGAGAGAATCTGCAGTGAAGAATGGGAAAAACTCCCCAAATACAGGTGTGCCAAGCTTGTAGCGTCATACCCAAAAAGACTCGAGGCTATAATCGCTGTAAAAGGTGCTTATACAAAGTACTGAGTAAAGGGTCTGAATACTTTAAAGTCCATTTTAGAATAAGTCTGTATCATAACAAAATGTGGAAAAAGTGAAGGGGTCTGTGGTCCTTTCCGAATGCACTGTATATACACTGAACAAAAATAACAATTAAAGATTTTACTGAATTACAGTTCATATAAGGAAATCAGTCAAAAATAAATTAGGCCCCAATCTATGGATTTCCCATGACTGGGAAGGGGTGCAGCCATGGGTGAGCCTTGGAGAGCATAGGCCCACCCACTGGGGAGCCAGGCCACACCAATCAGAATGAGGTTCTCACCACAAAAGGGCTTCATTACAGACATAAATACCCCCACGCAGGTGAAGAAGCCGAATGTGGAAGTCCTGGGCTGGCGTGGTTTCACGTGGTCTGTGGTTGTGAGGCCGGATGGATATACTGCTAAATACTCTAAAACAACGTTGGAGGAAGCTTATGGTAGAGAAATATTTCATTACATTCTCTGGCAACAGCTCTGGTGGACATTCCTGCAGTAAATATGCCAATTGCACGCTACCTCAAAACTTGAGACATCTGTGGCATTGTGTTGTGTGATAAAACTGCACATTTTAAAGTGACCATTTATTGTCCCCAGCACAAGGTGCCCAAGTCTAATGATCATGCGGTTTAATCAGCTTCTTAATATGCCACACCTGTCAGGTGGACGGATTATCTTGGCAGAGGAGAAATGGTCACTAACAGGGATGTAAACACGTATTTTTTTGTTCAGTGTATATTTATATTCCTGACTCTGACGTCGTTCATTCTGATATGTCTTAATGTCTTGTTCTTGTACTATTACATATTCCTGTTAGAGCTAGACACATAAGCATTTTGCTGCACCTGCGATAACATCGGCAAAACCTTGATTTGATCATTTATGAAACCGTTGACGGAGGGCAGACTCAAGATAGCCAATTACACTGAAATTACATTGGCTTCTTATTGCATACACAGCTCTGTTTCAGAGGGGTATGAAAGGGTGAGAAAGGGTGCCAATGATCTATCTGCTCTAATGTTAGATCAAATTGAAAGAAGATTACTCAACAAAAGCATGTCCTCCAAGAAGGCTCTAAATGGAAGCACTTTGGAAACAAGTCAATCAGGACTCTGTGTGTGTGCATATGTGTATAAGAATCTCTGCCTAAATCAGTGAATTTCATTATTCATTTGTGAAGGAGTTAAGGCAAGGCACAGCCTGAAAGAGAACTAATTAAAACCCATTTAAATGAGCTTTCTTTCCCTGTGGAGTCTATAATGAGGCAACCAGCAACAACAGCTTCATCAAAACTTCTCACATCTCCACTGTTGTGGGTCTATTAAGCAGCTCTACACATCTGAGATGGCATGATGGGAGTAATATGGAGAAAATGCCACTGGTTGTGCTTTGGGAAATATAAGCAGGTGATAAGAGATAGGAAGGAGGAGAAGAGGGTCGAGTGGCTCAAACTACCCCTTGACAGTCAACTCACGCCTCATCCCTCCCTCCTTCCTTCTCTCCTTTAACTTTTTCCTTTGACATTCGCAGAACAAGAGGTCGGCTTAATAGTCCCCTGGTGTTCCTTAAACACACCACTTAGATATGAAGGATAGGAGAGTTGGAGTCAGAGTTCAAAATGGCCAGAGTACTCGGAGCAAATGATTCCATTAACTCCAAGTAAGGGGAACAGCCCTCGGCACACGCACACTTTAATTGGACGATTTACACTAAATTGAATTAACTGTTCCAGGACCTTAATAGCGGGGTCTAGCTTTAAGGAAGACTGCATTCAGGGCCAAGGCTATTATGGTAAACTAAAATAAACTAAATGAAAAAGAATCATGAAAAAGCTAATTTAGTAAACTGAAATAAAATTAACAAACCTGTTTGAAAAAATTTACCTGTACTGAAACTATTATCGTCGACTCCAAACCAAAATAATTTTTTTCAAAAACATTGATTTACGTTCAGCTGCGGGGGGGGGGGGTCTAATGAGTTTAAGATGTTTTTCTAATGGGGTTTTCACGTTACTGAATCTGGCGAGACACATTGAGATTAACTTTAGAATTTATAGGTAAACTCAGATGATGAGCAGCACCGCATATATTGGGCACGTTTGAGAGGTGAGGCTAAAGCAACTAACTGTAGACAAAGGTGGAGGAGCGAAGTCGGGTGGGAGGTGCATCTGCGACAGTTGGACACTAACATGGTTTTCCAACAGCAAGGCTCAGATCAACATGGTAGTGTTGCCATTGTTTATGAAATGTTTTCTTTATAATATCAAAATAAACATGTATCTAACCCCTACATCAGACCCTCAAACAACTGAAATCATAATATTGTGTGTACATATCAGTAGTATTACTTTGTGAGAGCCTCAAAATATAACATTTGAATATATCCAGTGTACACATAAATCGAGGCAAATTATTTCCCGTTTCAGTCATGTATTTGGTCACGTTAGCGTGGGTCAAATAAAAACACCTTAAGGATGAGTTGACAATAGATCCTCCCACAATACAGGCGGTGGCTGCAGGATGAAGTAGGTGAAGAGCAACTACAGAAACTTGCCGTCGACTGCAGTCATACTTCATGACCTTTCATCACATTATTTTTGTAAAGTTCATGTAATTGACATGTAGGCGCAGGTCAGACAATTTCTATCCCCAGAATGCAACACACTTTGAAAGGCGGAAACACTTGACAAACGCGATCCGTTCGAACGTGCCCATTGAGATGAGAAAGATTTTGGGGCAATTCCATGCTAGCATTGCCAGAAAATATTTTTGCTTTGTTATATTGTAGTGTTGCATGGTATACGAAACTTCAGTACATTTTCAATCCAAGAATGTGAAAAACGGTTATATACTAGAATTTTTGTTACTTTCGGTACTTTTTCCCAATAGGTTCTCACATCATATACGGATTGAAAGGATTGAATCTCTCTGATCATTTGTCTGAATCTTCTCAAGGGGGCAATAGTAAGCTAGCCAGGCTACTTGCACTTGCAGCTGACACAGCGCGAGCCACTTCTTAGAAGCAAGCCTGAGAAGCAAGTGTGACGAGAAAAAATAGACCGCATGGCTTCTAAGGAAAACATGCCTACAGCTTGATGACAAAACTGTCTCTAGAAGCAAACTAAGGAAATAGCTCGCTTACAAATCAGATGAGGGCCAGCCTACGGAAACTAAGCAAAAAGGTGTTATTGCAGTGCAAGGGAGGTTTAGTTCGAAAACGACAATCTATTTTACACAACATTTGCATTGTACCGTTATTCTACTAGCAACTTATATTCAGCATGACATTCATGGAGCATTATAATATGATTACAATCCAAAAGTAATGTAAAATGCCCTCAAATTCTCTATGACAGCAATATATTTAGACTACTTCACGTATGTCTGGGCTTGCTAGCAGTAGCCAGACAGCAGCCCTGGGCGGCGCATTGCACCCTGGGAGTTGAAATGCACTCCCAAATTGTAGTATGCAGTGTGAAATCTATTGTAGAGACTATTGGAATATAGAAGATTGAGAAATTCGTTTCAAAGTGTTTTTTTGTCATGTAATTTTGGAACTAAACTATTTATTTCATACATTCAAGCTTTAATGAATAATACATCTTAGGTCATTTGACCCAATATTATGGCCATACATGAGCCAATTAACACTGATATGTATCAAATTACATTTTAGATGTTACTGTAAATGATTTTGTATGCACCGAGTTTGATAGTATTTCTTTTTTAAGAAATTGAAAATAGAATAGAAGATACCGTATTCTATTTGTTATTTTAGTTGTTCTAGCAGTTACGAACACATTGTTCAACGTTGAAAAAAATTAGGCCCAGTGGTTATTCTGTGTAAAAAAATTCTCAAATAGAAACTTCATTGGGAGGAAGGATGATTGACATGCTTTTTCCATTTGTATCACAAACAATCTTTTGATGAAAAGTGGTCATTTTAGGCCCTTTTTAGACCAATACATGCCTCCTGTAAGACCTCGTGATCTGTGAACAGTACCTGATACAGACAATATCTTGGTGTCGCTATAGTCCTAGTGTGTTTTAACATATGGAGTATGTCTATATTCTGAAATACACGTTTTCACATTATTTATTCAACATTACATAATATAACAAATATTTTCAGACTATGCTGGCATGGAATCGCCCTTTCCTCTCACAGTCACACAGGGTATCTGCGCAATGTGGTAGCTACGGGACCAAAACAGCGGAGAAGTTTGGCCTCGCGCTTCCCACGTCGTAGCTGTTGCGTAAATTGACCCACTACTACTGTTTACTTTGTGCATCTACGTCCTCAGGCTGAGTGGACCTTTAAACCTAACCTATGACCTGATCCATCACCTTATGAATTACTGCCCCACAGTGGCAAGAAGTGACATCCCAAAAAACAAACTATACAACACATAGCGCCTTCAGAAAGTATTCACACCCCTTGACTTTTTCCACATTCTGTTGTGTTGCAAATTGAGATTAAAATGGATTTAATTGTCATTTTTTGGTCAACGAGCTACACAATATAAAAAGAACTTAACGTTCGTAAAAAAAATTATATATATATTTAAATATACAGTACCAGTCCAAAGTTTGGACACAGCTACTCATAAAAGTGTTTTTCTTTATTTTAACTATTTTCTACATTGTAGAATAATAGTGAAGACATCACAACTAATAAAACAACACATATGGAACCATGTAGAAACCAAAAAAAGTGTTAAATATATATTTTAGATTCTTCAAAGTAGCCACCCTTTGCCTTGGTGTGCAAAACATGGAATGAGTAGGTGTGTCCAAACTTTTGACTGGTACTGTAGAAACAGTGAATTCGGGAAAGCATTTTTCCACATTTTGTTACGTTACAGCCTTGTTCTAAAATGGATTATATTGTTTTTATTCCTCATCAATCTACACACCATACCACATAACGACAAAGCAAAAACAGGTTTTTAGACATCTTTGCTAATGTATGAAAAATTAAATACTCATATTTACATAAGTATTCAGACCCTTTACTCAGTACTTTGTTGAAGCACCCTTGGCAGCAATTACAGCCTTGAGTCTTCTTGGGTATGACGCTACAAGCTTGGCACACCTTTATTTGGGGAGTTTCTCCCATTCTTCTTTGCAGATCATCTCACAGCTATTTTCAGGTCTCTACAGAGGTCTTTGATCGGGTTCAAGTACAGGCTCTGGCTGGGCCACTCAAGGACATTCAGAGACTTGTCCCTTTGCCTTGATGACAGCTTTGCACACTCTTGGCATTCTCTCAACCAGCTTCATGAGGTAGTCACCAGGAATGCATTTCAATTAACAGGTATGACTTGTTACAAGTTAATTTGTGGAATTTCTTTCCTTCTTAATGCGATTGAGCCAATCGGTTGTGTTGTGACAAGGTAGGGGTGGTATACAGAAGATAGCCCTAATTGGTAAAATACCAAGTCCATACTATGGCAAGAACAGTTCAAATAAGCAAAGAGTAATGACAGGGCACCATTACTTTAAGACAAAGGTCAGTCGCAAAAACCATCATGCGCTATAATGAAACTGGCTCTCATGAGGACTGCCACAGGAAAGGAAGACCCAGAGTTCTCTGCTGAAGAGCATAAGTTCATTGGAGTTACCAGCCTCAGAAATTGGACATTAGACCGGAGGAAATCTGTCCATAAATTAGATTTATGGTTCCAACAACCGTGTCTCTGAGACGCAGAGTAGATGAACGGATGATCTCCACACGTGTGGTTCCCACTGTGAAGCATGGAGGAGGAGGTATGATGGTGTGGGTTGCTTTGCTGGTGACACGGTCAGTGATTCATTTAGAATTCAAGGCACACACTTAACCAGCATGGCTACCACAGCATTCTGCAGCGATACGCCATCCTATCTGGTTTGCGCTTAGTGAGACCATCATTTGTTTTTCAACAGAACAATGAGTCAACACACCTCCAGGCTGTGTAAGGGCTATTTGACCAAGAAGGAGAGTGATGGAGTGCTGCATCAGCTGACCTGGCCTCCACAATCACCCGACCTCAACCCAATTGAGATGGTTTGGGATGAGTTGGACCGCAGAGTGAAGGAACGGCAGCCAACAAGTGCTCAGCTGGTTGAGAGAATGCCAAGAGTGTGCAAAACTGTCATCAAGGCAAAGGGTGGCTACTTTGAAGAATTTCAAAAAATATATATATATTTGGTTACTACTTTTTTGGCTACTACATGATTCTATATGTGTTATTTCATAGTTTTTATAGAGCTCTATTATTCTACAATGTAGAAAAGAGTAAAAATAAAGAAAAACACTTGAATGAGTAGGTGTCCAAACTTTTGACAGGAACTGTATATATAAAAATAACATTACATGTTAGATTCACCTTTGGCAGCGATTACAGCTGTGAGTCTTTTTGAGGAAGTCTCTAAGAGCTATGCACACCTTAAATTATTCAAGCGCTGTCAAATGTGTTGTTGATCATTGCTAGACAGCCATTTTCAAGTCTTGACATAGATTGTCAAACAAATTTAAGTCAAAACTGTAATTAGGCCACTCCAGAACATTCAATGTTGTCCTGGCATGCAACTTCAGTGTAGATTTGGCCATGTGTTTTTGGTTGTTGTCCGGCTGAAAGGTAAATTTGTGTAACGGTCTGTTGGAAAGCAGACTAAACCAGGTTTTACTCTAGGACTTTGCTTGTGTTTAGCTCTATTCTGTTTTTTATAATAAAAAAAACTCCATAGTCCTTGCAGATGACAATTCACTCTGTCAATTAGGTTAGTATTGTGGAGTAACTACAATGTTGTTGATCCATCCTCAGTTTCCTCCTATCACAGACATTAAACTCTGTTTAGAAGTCACCATTGGCCTCATGAGCAGTTTCCTTCCTGTCTGGCAGCTGAATTAGGAAGAACGCCTGTATCTTTGTATTGACTGGGTCTATTTATACACCATCCAAATTGCAATTAATAACTTCACCACGCTCAAAGGGATATTCAATGTGTGCTTTTTTTTACCCATCTACCAATAGATGTCATTCTATGCGAAGCATTGGAAAACCTCCCTGGTCTTTGTGGTTGAATCAGTGCTTGAAATTCACTCTTCGACTGAGGGGATGTGTAGAGTACAGATATTAGACATTATTGTCAAATCCCATTTTTGCTTCTTTCCAGAATAACTATCACCTGGTTTTCCACACTCACCATCACTTCCATATTCTGTTGTGGCTCCTGGAATCCATGGACCGTCAGCTTCCGAAGTACTGGGAGGAAAATGTAAACAATGAACTTTAGATACAAGTCAATCAGAACTGTGTGTGTGTGTGTGTGCGCATGAATGATTCCAGCTACCTTTAAGTGACAGTAGAGTCCTCTCCAATGAGCTGAGGGCATGTGTCTGATCCACGGCTTGGACCTGCTGGAGGAAGCAGTCTGTGTGGTGGCTCCATAGGGAGCAGGCAAAGCTGTAGATGCCCGATGCCAGCTGCAACACACACACACAACTAAATTAAATAAGACTCCTTAGTCTGGGTCAATCAATGTGTGTGAGTATGAGAATGTGAGTGCAATCGAGCCACAGGTGCAATTTGGCTTTCGATGGCAGGGTTATTTTTCTCTCCATGAGATTACCCCGGAGCAATAAATTGTAGTTTTCCTAAATTACTTTTTCTTGTAATGGCAACACGGTCTGTCAATTTGTAAACTATTGCTTTGTCATTAATTCTAGAATCATGAGGGACTGACGTTCCATATAACTGTTAACTGTTACTGTGACTTGGCATATTAAACTGCAGAATGAGAATCCTCTGAGGTTGATTGTTGTACAAGTAAAGCAATGCCATTAAAAACTAACTTTGTGCGCTCCCTCTTTGGTGAGAAGTGAGAAAAGCTCTGTGAGATGATGGAGCAGAAAAAACAAGACTGTGGAGAAGAGAAATGGCTGAATGGGGGAATGAGCCAATGAGATTAAGCAAAGTGACTGTTGTGATTTATCCTCTAACACGGGCGAAGACACTAATGTTATCATTCCAGCACATCTCCACCGAAACCATTCATGATAAATCTCCATGCTAACAACAAATCCCTCCATTTGGCCTGAGGGAGAGAAGAACCCCCAAACAGGGCAGGACAACAACATTGACAGTTTTCTAAAGTGCGAAGTTGATGTGGTGTCTTTAAATGAAATCATGATCCAAAATATCCAGCAATTCAAGGCTTCACGTCTACAAATGAGATGTCTGACTCATTTGATCTAGTGTTTGTTAGATGGTTATTTTTATTGTGGCTGACATGTCTAAGGTTCAAGTGATGACTCGGAGGAGTATTCTCTCTTTAAAAATGACAGTCTCGGTTCAATACACACATTTCAGTCAAAGTAATGTAGATGGTATTTCTTTAATCATTTCTTAATGCAAACCCTAAAGAGTACGAAAGTCACCTCAAAAGAGATGTGACTCAATATATCAAATATTTACATCCATTGTGGTTTGATATATACAGTGCGTTCGGGAAGTATTCAGACCACTTTACTTTTTCCCCATCTGGTTTAAATTACAGCCTAATTCTAAAATATATTAAATTACATTTTTTCCTCATCAATCTACACACAATACCCCATAATGACAAAGTAAAAACAAGTTTAGACAATGCATGTCCCACTGTTGACAATGCATGTCAGAGCAAAAACCAAGCCATGAGGTCGAAGGAATTGTCCATAGAGCTCAGAGACAGGATTGTGTTGAGGCACAGATCTAGGGAAGGGTACCAAAAAAATGTCTGCAGCATTGACGGTCCCCAAGAACACAGTGGCCTCCATCATTCTTAAATGGAAGAAGTTTGGAACCACCAAGACTCCTCATAGAGCTATCCGCCCTGCCAAACTGAGCAATCAGGGGAGAAGGGCCTTGGTCAGGGGGGTAACCAAGAACCCAATGGTCACTGACAGAGCTCCAGAGTTCCTTTCTAGAAGGACAACCATCTCTGCAGCACTCTACCAATCAGGCCTTTATGGTAGAATGTCCAGATGGAAGCCACTCCTCAGTAAAAGGCACATGACAGCCAGCTTGGAGTTTGCCAAATGGCACCTAAAGGACTCTCAGACTATGAGAAGCAAGATTATCTGGTCTGATGAAACCAAGACTGAACTCATTGGCCTGAATGCCAAGTGTCACGTCTGGAGGAAAACCGGCACCATCCCTACGGTGAAGCACGGTGCTGACAGCATCATGCTGTTGGGATGTTTTTCAGTGGCAGGGACTGGGAGACTAGTCAGGATCTAGGGAAAGATGAAAGGAGCAAAGTACAGAAAGAGATCCTTGATGAAAACCTGCCGCAGAGCACTCAGGACCTCAGACTGGGGTGAGGGTTCACCTTCCAACAGCCAAGACAATGCAGGAGTAGCTTCGGGACAAGTCTCTGAATATCCTTGAGTGCCCCAGCGTGAGCCCAGCTAGAACTCTATAAAACATCTCTGGAGAAACCTGAAAATAGCTGTACAGCGACGCACCCCATCCAACCTGACGGAGCTTAAGAGGATCTTCAGAAGAATGTGAGAAACTCCCCAAATACAGGTGTGCCAAGCATGTAGCGTCAAACCCAAGAAGACTCGAGGCTGTAATTGGTGCCAAAGGTGCTTTAAAACCTGTTGGGGATTGGGGGCAGTATTGAGAAATTTGAAAAAAATATGTGCCCATTTTTAACTGCCTCCTACACCAACTCAGAAGCTAGAATATGCATATTATTGTTCAGGTTTGGATAGAAAACACTCTGAATTTTCTAAAACTGTTTGAATGGTGTCTGTAAGTATAACAGAACTCATATGGCAGTCAAAACCCTGAGACAGATTCTGACAGGAAGTGGATACCTGATGTGTTGAATTACCTTTAAGCCTATGCCATTGAAACACACAGGGGCTTATTAATCGTTGAGCACTTCCTATGGCTTCCACTAGATGTCACCAGTCTTTACAAAGTTGTTTGAGTCTTCTACTGTGAGAACTGAACGAACAAGAGCCTTGGAACGGTGGTGGCTGACAAGACTCTGGCGCACGAGTTCATGTTGGGTACTCTCGTTCCAATACGTTTTAAAAGAGAATGCAATCGTCCGCCTTGAATATTATTCATGTTCTGGTTGAAAAAGGCCCTAATGATTTATGCTATACAACGTTTGACATGTTTGAACGAACGTAAATATTTTTTCTCCCCTCTTTCATGAAGAGAAGTCCGGCGGGCTTAGATCATGTGCTAACAACACGAGCTTTTTGGACATAAATTATGAGCTTTTTCGAACAAAACTACATTTGTTATGGACCTGGGATTCCTGGAAGTGACATCTGATGAAGAGAATCAAAGGTAATGGATTATTTACATAGTATTTTCGATCTCTCCAACATGGCGGTTAGTCTGTATCGCAAAGCGTATTTTTCTGGGCGCAGTGCTCAGATTATTGCAAAGTGTGATTTCCCAGTAAGGTTATTTTTAAATCTGGCAATCCGGTTGCGTTCAAGAGATGTAAATCTATACTTCTTTTAATGACAATATAATATTTTACCAATGTTTTCGATTAGTAATTATTTAATTTGTTGTGCTGATTTGACTGGCGGTATTGGAGGGAAAAGATTTCCTCAACATCAACGCCATAGTAAAACGCTGTTTTTGGATATAAATATGAACTTGATAGAACTAAAAATGCATGTATTGTCTAACAATGTCCTAGGAGTGTCATCTGATGGAGATTGTCAAAGGTTAGTGCATAATTTTTGCTGGTTTTCTGCTTTTGGTGACGCGTGTCTTTGCATTGACAAAACCTTACACACAGCTATTTTCATAACTTTATGCTTTCGCCGTAAAGCCTTTTTGAAATCGGACAACGTGGTTAGATTAAGGAGATGTTTATCTTTCAAAGGGTGTAAGATAGTTGTATGTTTGAGAAATTTGAATTATGACATTTAATTGTTTTCAAATTTGGCGCTCTTGATATTTCACCTGTTGTTGATAGGGTGTACCAGTTTTTGCTTTGTCATTGCGGGGTATTGTGTGTAGATTGATGGGGGGGACAATTTAATCAATTTTAGAATAAGGCTGTAACATAACAAAACGTGGAAAAAGTTAAGGGGTCTGAATATTTCCAAATGCTCTGTTCAGTGCCGTGATAAAGTATGTCTCCTTTCTGATTCTGTTTTTGCATATTTTTTATACTGAATGTTAATCAGATCATCAACCAAAACCTAACATTAGATAAAGGGAACCTGAGTTTACAAAAAAAGTATACTTATTTTATTTATTTAATTATCAAAAGTTATCATCCAATTCCCCTGTGTGAAAAAGTAATTGCCTTACACTCAATAACTGGTTGTGCCACCTTTAACTGCAATGACTGCAACCAAATGCTCCCTGTCGTTGTTGAGCCGTCTCACGTCTCTGGAGGAATTTTAGCCACTCTTGCATGCAGAACTGCTTTAACTCAGCGACATTTGTGGGTTTTCAAGCATGAACTGCTCATTTCAAACCCTGCCACAACATCTCAACTGGGATTAGGTCTGGATTTCGACTAGGCCATTCCAAAACTTGAAATTCGTTGCTTTTTAACAATTTTCATGTAGAGTTGATTGTGTGTTTTGGATCATTGTCTTGCTGCCTGACCCAGCTGCTCTTCAGCTTCAGCTCACAGATGGATGACCTGACATTTTCCTGCGAAATTCTCTGATAAAGAGCAGAAATCATGGTTCCTTCAATTAAGGCAAGTTATCCAGGTCCTGAGGCAGCAAAGCATCCCCAAACCACCACACTACAGCCACCATGCTTGACCGAAAGTCAAGCATAAAGTATCACATTAATAAGACTGCTGAAAGTTATTTATTCCGCTCATCCCTCCATTCCGTTTTCAAGCAACAAGGTATGGAATATCAAAGCCCCAAACAAGGTCCCATCCATCCAGACACTCGTTCATCATGGTGAGTTTGTGTGTGCGCGCGCGTGTTCCTAACACTCGTTTATCACGCCATGCTCAATCCCTCCTACCTGTCAGTCACAAGATGAACAAAAGGGCCTTCAGAGGATCAGAGAGAAAGAGAGGGGCTAGACCGATGAGAAAAACATGGGGAGAGGTATAAGAGAGATGAGAAAAAATGTCTGGAGAAAAAAGGAGAGGAGGAAGAGGTGTTTAGAGACAGAAATAGAAGAGAAACGAGGATGGAGAGAGAGGATGACAGAGAGGACATAATGGGTCTCTGTCATCAATGAATTTGAATGAAGGTAGCCCGCCTGTCGAATAATACATGTATTTGATACAAAAGAGGCCTATTCCTTCTCTCCACTGAAGGAAAGAAGCCTCATTATTCAAACACTGGCACAGATAAAAGCTTTTAATACTTTTTAAAGGCCTCTTTCCCAGCCCCACTCAATCTCATACTGTCGCTCCCTCTTTCATTCTGCAAAAACACAGACAAACATCTCTTCAACCCACCTGGCGCTACCACCGTTCAAATGTTTGGGGTCACTTAGAAATGTCCTTGTTTTTGAAAGAAAAGCACATTTTTTGTCCATTAAAATAACACCAAATTGGTCAGAAATACAGTGTAGACATTGTTAATGTTGTAAATGACTATTGTAGCTAGAAACAGCCAATTTTTCATGGAATATCTACATAGGCCCATTATCAGCAACAATCAGTCCTGTGTTCCAATGGCACGTTGTGTTATCTAATCCAAGTTAATCATTTTAAAAAGGCTAATTGATCCTTAGAAAACCCTTTTGCAATTATGTTAGCACAGCTGAAAACTGTTGTTCTGAATAAAGAAGCAATAAAATTGGCCTTCTTTAGACTAGTTGAGTATCTGGAGCATCAGCATTTGTGGGTTCGATTACAGGCTCAAATTGGCCAGAAACAAATAACTTTCTTCTGAAACTCGTCAGTCTATTCTTGTTCTGAGAAATGAAGTCTATTCCATGCGAGAAATTGCCAAGAAACTGAAGATCTCGTACAACGCTGTGTACTACTCCCTTCACAGAACAGCGCAAACTGGCTCTAACCAGAATAGAAAGAGGAGTGGGAGGCCCCGGTGCACAACTGAGCAAGAGGACAAGTACATGAGAGTGTCTAGTTTGAGAAACAGATGCCTCACAAGTCCTCAACTGGAAGCTTCATTACATAGTACCCGCAAAACACCAGTCTCAACGTCAACAGTGAAGAGGCGACTGACTCCGGGATGCTGGCCTTCTAGGCAGAGTTGCAAAGAAAAAGCCATATCTCAGACTGGCCAACAAAAATACAAGATTAAGATGGGCAAAAGAACACAGACACTGGACAGAGGAACTCTGCCTAGAAGGCCAGCATCCCGGAGCCGCCTCTTCACTGTTGACGTTGAGACTGGTGTTTTGCGAATATGTAGATATTCCTTTTTTTTTTTTAAAGCCGCTTCCAGCTACAAAAGTCATTGACAACATTAATGTCTATACTGTATTTCTGATCAATTTGATGTTATTTTAATGGATAATTTTTTTTGCTTTTCTTTAAAAAACAAGGACATTTCTAAGTGACCCCAAACTTTTGAACGGTAGCGTCGTGTCTTTGGCATCATTAAAACTGAAAACATATTTATCAAATAACTCTAATTATTATTACGCGATTAACCTGATTAATCATGTAACTGTAATTAACTAGGAAGTCGGGGCACCAAGGAAAATATTCAGATTACAAAGTTATAATTTTCCTAATATAACTTTCAGATATTTTAATATCTCATCAATTAGTCTTCGAATTAATGACTTATTTACCTCACGTCAGTCTCATTCCAAACATCATAAATTGTTGGTTATATGCACGAACCCGGTCTTCACTAGGAGTCATCCATACATCAATTGTCTTAAAATCATTTATTTACTAACTAAGTAATTGACAGAAATGCATAACAAACAGTAGATATCGTTGCAAAAGAAATGATAGAGGAATGTGCCCTAGTGGGCTAAACCGGCATGGCGGCTTGTTAGACAAAAGGGGAGTGTGGGTCAGCTGAGAAGGCACTACAGAGTTGATAATTACAACAATTGAAATGCTAATCCTTTGCACATGAACACTCACTCATTTGGGAACAATTGCAATCAACATATGTATTTACGTTCAGTGAGTCGTCGGGATCTCTGTTGAAAAGTTTGTTTCTGTTGGAGAGTCTGTCCGCCCTCTCTCTCTCTGTCGTGGTTAGAATGGATAGTTCAGAGTAACATTCATTCATGTCGTTATAGAATGGATGTTTTCGGCGGTTGTCGGCCTTCGCGTTCAATGATACCGAATTCCTAGCTGCAGACTTGTAATTAATATCAAAGACTTGTTCTTATTCTGTCGGTATCGATAGTCTAAGAGTTTAACCACGGTGGTATGGTTAAAAGTTCAGCAAGAGGTAAGCTGGTCTCCAACCTTTAGCCATCTCGTAATTGAGGTAAGCTCGGTCTGGGGATAGAAAACCAAGGTGGGAGTTTAATTCGGAATAGCAGGAAAAGGCTGTCTCATGACACCAGGCCCTGTCTGTTCATGGGGGCGTGCCCATGACTTAGTTAAACTTTAAACAGAAATATAATTCTCTCACATTATCATTACATAGCATCCCATCATATCCCAAATAGCTGCATCCTTATTCATTCATTTTATACAACCATTAGATGTAAGTCTCATAACTGAGGCTATTATATAAACAGCGCAATGGTAGTATTGTCTCTCATGAGTTTCACAAAATTGTACCAAACGGACCAGTTCGTAGCTGGATTATTCACCGATCTTTTATACCATCTCCAGAACCTGAATATTGTTTGGTTGTCAAGTTCTGTGAGGTAGAAGAATTCCTTTGTTTTGTCTATGAAAACTCCCTCTCTCTCTATACTGGGGCCATGAGGCAGGATCTTCTCATAGGAATTTACGACCTCTTCTGACCACAGCAGCCTGGGTGTGGGAGACAGAGGTAGGGGGATGGTGCATAGAAAACCCAAAGAGGGCAACGTCATGACAGTAGTGTATGTATTCAATTGCGCCCATCAGCCACACATACTCACAAGCTGTGTGTGTGTGTGTGTGTGTGTGTGTGTGTGTGTGTGTGTGTGTGTGTGTGTGTGTGTGTGTGTGTGTGTGGAAAAGAGAAAGAAAGAACCATGCTGGAGTAAGCTAATCGTCAATGAGAATTTACGTTTCCGGTGCTTCAATTCCCTGTCACACCGTCAAAGAATTATCCACAAATGCTTCTATGAAAAAGTAATTTGAGATTATTGAATGCCAAAGTAATTTAGTCTTAAAATTAAGGTGCCACAGAAACACCCACACAGTCAGCACTTTATAGGCTTGATGGAAATGGTGCCAAGAATAAAGTAAAGAATAAATCCATTTCAATCTAAGTAACCAAAACACTACATTTCCTGTATGCCTTTTATGTAATTTATTCCTTCATTCCGTTCAACCACCCTGACATAAAGGCATTTTACAGGCACTGATATTCCCTCCCTATTCTAACATTTGCTACATTAAGATGATTCATGAAGACAACAATCTAGGAGAGATTAGGGGTGTAGTGTGCCAGCAATGGCTCTGGGATTAAGACTATAATCCATCAGTCTTTTCTGACACCCATAATAACACTAATGTTATTGAACTACTCTGGAGAAGCTGGAACTCAAGATGTAATGAATAGGGTTGAAAAATCCCAGGAACATTACCCAAAGCCTCCTCCCTAAATTTGTTTTATTCACAGCTTTAGAACACGACGCCAACCCGTATGTCCTAGCCGTGTCTGAATACTGAAATTTCCATCCCTAACTATAAAATTTTCCGACACGCTAGAACTGCGAAAGGGGGCGGAGTTGCAATCTACTGCAGAGATAGCCTGCAGAGTTCTGTCTTACTATCCAGGTCTGTGCCCAAACAAATCGAGCTTCTACTTTTAAAAATCCACCTTTCCAGAAACAAGTCTGGAAAGGTGGGAGCACCGTTGCCGCTTCCGACCCCCTTCAGCCCCCAGCTGTGCCCTGGACACCATATGTGAATTTACTGCCCCCCATCGATCTTCAGAGTTTGTACTGTTAGGTGACCTAAACTGGGACATGCTTAACACCCTGGCCGTCCTACAATCTAAGCTAGATGCCCTCAATCTCACACAAATTATCAAGGAAACTACCAGGTACGACCCTAAATCCGTAACCATGGGCACCCTCTTAGATATCATCCTGACCAACTTGCCCTCCAAATACACCTCTGCTGTTTTCAACCAGGATCTCAGCGATCACTGGCTCATTGCCTGCTTGTGTAATGGGTCCGCGGTCAAACGACCACCCCTCATCACAATCAAATGCTCCCTAAAACACTTCAGCGAGCAGGCCTTTCTAATCGACCTGGCTCAGGTATCCAGGAAGGATTTTGACCCCCTCTCATCAGTAGAAGATGCCTGGTTGCTCTTTAAAAGTGCTACAATCGGCTTCCTATTTCGCAACAAAGCCTCCTTTACTCATGCTTGCCAAACATACCCTAGTAAAACTGACCATCCTTCCGATCCTTGACTTCAGCGATGTCATTTACAAAATGGCCTCCAACACTCTACTCAGCAAACTGGATGTAGTCTATCACAGTGCCATCCGTTTTGTCACCAAAGCCCCATATACTACACACCACTGCGACCTGTATGCTCTCGTTGGCTGGCCCTCGCTACATATTCGTCGTCAAACCCACCGGCTCCAGGTCATCTATAAGTCTTTGCTAGGTAAACCCCCGCCTTATCTCAGCTCACTGGTCACCATAGCAGCACCCACCCGTAGCACCCGCTCCAGCAGGTATATTTCACTGGTCATTCCCAAAGCCAACACCTCCTTTGGCCGCCTTTCCTTCCAGTTCTCTGCTGCCAATGATTGAAACAAATTGCAAAAATCACTGAAGCCGGAGTCTTAAAGCTCCCTCTCTAATTTTAAGCATTAGCTGTCAGAGCAGCTTACCGATCACTGTACCTGTACACAGCCAATCTGTAAATAGCACACCCAACTACCTCATCCCCATATTGTTATTTATTCTCTTGCTCTTTCGCACCCCAGTATGTCTACTTGCACATCATCATCTGCACATCTATCACTTCAGTGTTAATGCTAAATTGTAATTATGTCACCTCTATGGCCTATTTATTGCCTCACCTCCCTACTCTTTTACATTTGCACACACTGTACATAGATTCTTCTATTGTGTTATTGGCTGTACGTTTGTTTATTCCATGTGTAACTTTGTGTTGTTTTTGTCGCACTGCTTTGCTTTATCTTGGCCAGGTTGCAGTTGTAAACGAGAAATTGTTCTCAACTGGCCTACCTGGTTAAATAAAGGCTTAATAAACAGCAAATACGGAATCCTTCATCCAGGATCTCTGAAAAACCTTGGAATTTGGGGAATATAACTTAAACTTCGTTCTGAATAAGGGGATAGCCAGTCAAGAAACCCAGTGCAGGGATGGACTATTAAGCCTGACATGGAAGGTTATGAGCCCATGGAAATGTGGCATAACAAAAGTATCTAATCCACTCATGAGGGACCTGGAGAGGAGCCGTATAAATAATAAATCCAATCCGTTATTAATATTATGTGAAACCACAGGGGTCTTATGCAAGACTGTGTGATATAAACCAATAAAACAGCCTTCATTGGTTGAATTACATATTATAAAACAGTTTGTTTGGATCCTGGATGATGATTGGCTGATAGCAGGGAGTTTTCACCTCAATCCCCAGGTAATGCCTGTTCATTATCAATTAATATCCAGTGTCCTACAGCCAAGCCAGGCAATTCATATACTTAATCTCTCCAGGAAAAAAGCATCTAGACATTATTTCCCCATGCTATGTTGCAGCTATTTCAGCACCACGGAAGGAGTCTCTGCAACTGGGCCCTGTCAAAGATCATCTATTATATTGCCAAGATAATCGAGTGGCCGCTCTACCAATGGAAAAACAAGTCCTCAATGATTGAAGGCATGCGAGAAGAGGTAGGACCATTCTAGCAAATGAGAGGGCAGATACGCATGTGCGGAGCAGTCGTTTTTTTAATCAAAGTTTACAGAATGCCACGTGCATACCCTTATATCAGTACGTTTGTAACAGCCTAAAGATTACAAAACTTACATTCGATCAAATGAGCCTCACGTAATTCGACACGCGATACAAAAAAAAAAGCGCTTCTCACATGGACAGATTTTGGGCGCCTCTTCCTCTCTGGCCGCGCCTAGCTCCACACCAGAGCTCTTAAACGGGTGATATGCCAAACCTGTGGAAAGGATTGTGAGCAACAGATAAATATTTGGCAGGAAGAACAAATCCCACTTAGGATTTCTATTGTTCCCATTGACCTTTCGCCTAGTTTTAGAGATTTGTAAACTTAATAATAAACAAAATATGTATTTTCAAGTACGGCTACAGGACACCTAAATTAAACACCACAAAATTGGTGCCAAACCCCAGGAAGAGGGGGCTAGCATTTTGTTTGCAACAGATGGACTTTGTCTAAACCTTGCTGCCTGCCTATCCGACCTGTGCAACAATGTTGCATTTAATTTTTGCAATCTCCACCGTGCGATAGTGAAGAATGAATGTGACGAGACTGCCAGCTTCTCTGAGCCAGGGAAATTCATTTATCAGGATCACTATAATGGATATATCCAAAGAAATGGCAATAGAAACAAAGGTAAAACCAATGAAATTGCATAGTTTGCTGTCATTCCAGCTCCTTGATGTGATTGTGTGTTAGCTTCAGTTGGCTAGTTAGGAAAGGAGAAGTAGCTAGCTTGCTTGGCAACCTTTTTTTTTGTTGCTTAGAATGTCCATGCCAAAAGAATGGAAAACCAGCCAGTTTGGCTAGCAACTAAAGAATATCAAATCTAATATCAGAATATCTAAACTTTTGACTGGACTATATCCTATTGTGGAAGGATGAAAAAAGGAACTCAAAATAATGTTGATCGAAAACATGTAATTAACCTTTTTATAGATACAACCGCTTTATCAGAGCAATAAGGCCCTCGACCCAGGAATTATCGTGAACAACACCCTCCAAATAGCTGTTTCCTCGGCCCTTTGCTTCACTTCAGTAGAGTCCATTAAAGCCTATAGAAAGGGCATACAACGCTAGTCTGTTTGGGCCTTCTGAATGAGACCTGGTAGACCTTCTGCACGGGGCAGGACAATACCAGTATCGCAACGCTCATTCGTATCGTGGCAAAGAAAACAAACATGAAGCGGATTTAACTTCTTTAGGAAAGCAGCCATAATGTTGGAAACAAACACTATGTTGTCATCCAGAAAAACAAATATGTATTTGTCAAGTTATAATAAATAATATTTTACATACAGCAGGTTTTTAAAAGGACCAAATAGTTTGGTCTGCATCGTGTTTACATTTTTGCCATGGACATTTTTTTGCGATACTGGTATCGTCCTGGACCTACTTTCTGCAGTGAGGAAACATTTAGCAAAGGAAATTTACAGTGGTACAAGTACTATGCAGCAGGTAGCCTCGAGGTTAGAGTGTTGGGCCAGAATCTGGTTTGAATTCCCAAGTTCAATTAATGTCATTGTGAATCCCAATTGCTCCAGGTGTGCTGGACAATGGTGATCCTGGACCCCACTCCCTGCAGGTGTCTCAGGGGGAGTTAGTTTGGGCACTTGCACCGATGAACACTTGTATAAGTGTGTAAAATGACAAATATAAGCATCACCCAAAGTATTATTATATGCTTAACTCTGTGCAGCAGTCCCCCCCCCGGCTGCGAGACCACTCCACCTCCAGGTGCACCAGGATAATTGGATAATGTATAAATGACTAGAATGTCCTCTACGGTTCCAGAAGCTTCCAGTCCACCAGCCAACTTTTTTGCATAGTTTTCAAAGCATTAAAAGCCCAAACTCAGCTCGGGTTGGATCATTTTGATATGTATAGGCTATTATATGTCTAAGTCATGTCATTACGATGTCATCAAAATTAAAATTTTAAACGCGTGATATATTCATAAGCTTAATGGCTCCCATGGTGATAGTAATCTATTGGCCCATTTTCATTCCGTTCAACTCATTATTTTATGAATCATCTGCAAAGCTTAATATAGCATTTTCACCCAGTGTGATATTCTTTACTGGTAAAGAACTACTGGTTCTTTACCAAAAACCCAATTCAAAAGACATGCTAAATGGTAAGTCTCAACCCCAATTTCAGCTTTTGCACAAACCCTTCAAATAATAAGAACTTTAAAAAATGCATTCAGATGAGAAGTTGTGGGCGGGGGGAATTGCTCATAAATATTCATTTTGGCGGTGGGTAAACAGTTGAACCTGACAGCAACACTTTCTTACTAAAGCATACTTACCAGAAGCCCACTGTCACGCTCTGATTATAAAATGATGTGCATCGAGAGCATAGACAGCTCTTGACAGTTAGCTCACAGCGGTAAGGCGGTGAGTTCCTTACATCTATTGCCACTTGTGGTGGAAGTCTGAATCCACCACGGGGCACCTCAATCTTTGAACTGTGGACTCACATTTAACGTGGTAATGTGTTGGGAAGAAAAGTGCAATCATCACCCTGAAAATGAAGATACGGGTCCTCAATTCCATCCAACCCGCATTTCAGTATTTACGCAGTAGCTCTTTTTCCAACGGTCAAATTAACTCACAGATTGGTCTTGGGTACTGTATAAAAACCGACAACTACTACAAGGGCGACCCCTCTAACAGGTATGATTTCACTTTTCAGATTTATAAGTGTGTGGGCACGAGATGATTATTGTCGGTAAATTATAAAAAGTTATAATTAAAAAAAAAGATCTGCCCCACGTGGGATTAGAACTCACAACCATTAAACTATGACCCAACTGTCTTAGCAGACTGCGACACCAATAGTTATAGCAGGTAGGAAAAAAATACTACGAGATGACATGACACCATTGTCATCTATTTCTTGTCACGATGGATGTAGCTACAAATAAAAACCTAGAATCCTCGTAGCCTACATGTTTTTTTCTTCGTAAAAGCACATTAGAAGTGTATGAAACGGTAAGCAAAAACATTGAATTTGGTCATATGTGGAAATATGTCTTACTGCTTTTAGAATTTTGTGTAACGTCAGTAGTCTACTCAAGGAAGCATGCAAAATGTATTGACACACTCCACTAACCAAGAACATTGCCAAATAAGGAGCGCTTGTCACCTGCTTTTATAGTAAGCCTTGAGTAAGTACCACCCAGCACATCTAGAAGAGAGTGTATTTCATCCCGAACCCTTACCTTGAGATGACGCAATAGAAGCTTCTGAAGGTGCCTCGACATCACGATTTCAATGGGAGAGTTGAACCGCTAGGGGCAAAAAGCACTAGACTACTTAAAATACCAAAATATATCACTTTTGACAAACTGTCAAAATGAAGACCAGAACTGACATGTTTCACTATAACTAAGCCGAAAATATAGATTTTCGAAGAAAAAACATTTGTTCATGAAAGTTACTCTGTGATTCCTCTCTCATTCTCTCTTCCCTTACACGCTACTCCCTTTCTCCATCTCTCTTAGCAATATTTCCTCCCTCTCTCCCCATTCCTCACTCACTTTCCTACCAGCAGCCCACTAGGCAGTCATGTGCAGCTGGCAGAGTGCCAGTGTTTACAGGGAGCAGCCAGTGGCCAATAAAACCGAGAGCCAGTTAATGTCCCATCCATCCATGTGTGTCCAGGTTTCTGTTAGTCAGTAATAGTCAGCTTTAGGCCGATAAAAAAATTGAAAAGTCGATAAATTAAAATTGGTGCCACCCAATTGCCCAGGAGAAGAAAAAATCCCATTGCAAAATAATGCTTTTTAGCCTATTTATTGACGGCAAAAGCAGTCGATGGAAACACTTTTGACTGGTCATGCTTATTGGTCTGAAGGTTAATTTGCATAATTTAGTGTATATTAAATTGGTGTGTGTACATCACATTCATTATGTGTTTTATTTATCACACGCGTACAGCATCGAGCCTTTGAGCAGAAAATATGTCAGACAGTGTGAGAGCTGCTGCTACAGCACCTCAAACAGCAAATGAATACATAGGCAACGGAAGGCAGGCTTCATCAGCGTGTCACACAACAACTTGCAATGAGCTGGAGGCAGCATGCATTTGGAAAACGTATACTTAATTGTTTGAAACCTGAACGTTTTACTACATCTTATGAGGCATGTTTTACCTTGCTTCAAAGTAGCCAAGCCAAAAATCTGACCATATCTGCGGAGGCAATTATTTTATATAAAACTTCCTTTCATTGTCCAGTAGCCAAAGGCATAATCCTAGTCATATTACATTTAGATTTTAATCACTTAGCAGACACTCTTATTCAGAGCGACTTACAGTAGCAATTAGGGTTAGGTACCTTGCTCAACCTATGCTAGTTGTTGCATATTAGATCTGTCCTCTTTCTAAACGTCTAATGGGTATTTTCATCTGTCACATGAAACCGCTAACATGAGTGGTGCGTGTTTTCCCGCTAATTTCATTACGGAACTAACATTCGTGCGTAGCCTACTGCCTTGTGCGCATGGCTGCGCTTAAAATGTGAACAAGCTAAACGTTCTGATCTGTTGCATCAGACTCATTGCATTTTACTTTTCTTTTATGTAGCCTAGGCATACTGGTTGTATGAATTTGGGATCCATCGTCCCACAACTGTCCCAGAGTGTATGGAATATGCCATTTCGTTCTTTCCAAGCAGACCAACACAATAGGTCAACTTTAATACTATGGGGGATAGTAGATTGACATAGGCTAGTGATTTTGCTGTTCGTTAGCTGAGGGAAAGTAAATGTGGACAGTTATTCTAACATCTTCAAAGTGCGCATCAGAATTCGGTACGAAGGACCGCACATCATTGCATCCATTGACTTCTATCAATACGAATTACCATAATCTAAATGGGATTTCTGTCATTCTAAGCACTGTGTGTGGACACCATATGGGTCCCATACATTTCTCAAATGTCCGGTAAATTAAAACGATGCCAGTCAAATATCCAGCGACACATTTTCCTAACTGAAAACCTGGTACGTGTTTATCAGTCCGTCCAACCTGTCTGTCTGGGAGAACTGAGACACCTGCTTCTCAGCTTCACACAACTACTGAAAAGGGACAGAGATATGGCCTGCATTATTATTATTATTATTATTATTATGTATGCCATTAAGCAGACGCTTTTATCTGAATGGACCTATGCGTTCATAATTTTTTACATGTATATGTGGTCGCATGAATCGAACTCACTACCGACTGAGCTAGAGGACCACACTATGTAGCGAGTGTATAATCCAGACCTGCAGAGTTACTGTACTTTTACTGTTCAGTCTTAAAAATCAACCTTCTCAGATCAGTCTGCTCAGCCTCAGCCAACCTGAGGCCAAGACCAGAGGACAGGTTAAGTAGGGAGGACTAACTAAAACACTCCTTAACATATTTGAATCATTCAGAGGTAAAAGGCCTTCTTCGAAGCACAGAGCTAGGGCTGGGCGGTATACCGTATTTTACTCTATACCAGTATTGATGCTTGGATGGGTTTGGGTTAATGCCAACTATTGTATTCTAACTATAGAATTCAAATAATTATTCTATTTCCATGATTTCAACAGTTCAGCCAAGTGTTTTGATCTAAATTGCAAGTAAAATAACAATTGCAATATTTGGTCAAAATAATACCTCGAATGTTTTGCCCATATCGTGCGGGAAATGCAGAAATGTATGAAAATGTTGAAAATCATTTTTGGTTGAAGTTTGAACAGTATAAAACAATCAGAATGGAGAAAAACCCAATGTAATCACTTACTACTGAAAAAGCTAACGGAGAAATTGTATTACACTGAACAAAAAAATGAACGCAACATGTAAAGTGTTTCTCCCATGTTTCATGAGATGAAATAAAACATCCCAAAAATGTTCCATACGCACAAAAAGCTAATTACTCAAATTTTTCACAAATTTGTTTACATCCCTGTTAGTGAACATTTCTCATTTGCCAAGATAATCCATCCACCTGACAGGTGTGGCATATCAAGAAGCTGATTCAACAGCATGATCATTACACAGGTGCACCTTGTGCTGGGGCCAATAAAAGGCAACTCTAAAATGTGCGGTTTTGTCACAACACAATGCCACAGATGTCTCAAGTTTTGGAGGGAGCATGCAATTGGAACGCTGACTGCAGAAATTTTCACCAGAGCTGGTACCAGAGAATGTAATGTTAAATTCTCTACCATAATCCGCCTCCAACGTCATTTTATAAAATTTGGCAGTACGTCCAACTGGCCTCAACCTAGACCACGTGTACGGTGTCGTATGGGCGAGCAGTTTGTGGATGTCAACGTTGTGAACAGAGTGCCCCATGGTGGCAGTGGGGTTACGGTATGGGCAGGCATAAGCTACGGACAACGAACAAAAATGCATTTTATCAATGGCAATTTGAATACACAGAAATACCATGATGAGATCCTAAGGCCCACTGTGACACACATTTTGAATGTATCTGTGACCAACAGATGCATATCTGTATTCCCAGTCATGTGAAATCCATAGATTAGGGCATAATTAATTATTTTAAATCGACTGATTTCCTCATATGGACCGTAACTCAGTAAAATCTTTGAAATTGTTGCATGTTGCGTTTATATTTTTGTTCAGTATATTTCAAAACATAAAATATCAAACAAATTCTCTCTTTTTTTTTATTTTTATATATGATATAATACTTTGGCCATATCGCCCAGCCCTACAAAGGTGAAAAAAATTCACAGGGGAAATTGAAATTGGATTCGATTCATTATCGAAGAATGTGGCGCTCTGATTGCCCAATGCCAAACACTACATACTGGTGTTTGGCATGAGGAAGAGGGAAGTTCAGAGACTTAATGCCAGGCAATAATCTGGAGGGATACTTCATTACTAAGACTGTCTCAGGGCAGTAGCTCTCAATGGTAGCATCAAATCCTTTCTGAGAGTATCAAAAAGTTCAGGCACCCTTATAGATTGGGTTTAAGTCAATAGTTCTGACCGGATTACTCACCAAGGACATACACAAATGCTGTTTTTCTATCTTAAAAATGAACGTCTGTTTAATTCTAAATGGACAGACAAAAAGATTATAACTTGAATCAATCATTATAACAAGGACAAGGACTCTTGTCTCTCCTACTACAGTCTTTAACTATGGTAAAAACTATCAGTGTTTCAGTTGGACTTGTTTTTTGTCTGTTTCCTGGTGTTTTCTATGAGCCCCCGCATTGACAGTGGGTTGTGCAGAGGATAGCTGTGTTTGTTGATGGGCCATTTAGTACTGAAATCATCATCACTGCCTGCATCATTAAAAACCTCAGTTTAATGAGTCTCTGAAAGATTGCCCACACAGACCACAGTTTGACCCCACGCTTTATGTATTTTGTATCATTTTATATGCTGAGGACTTATCGTCTTTAAAAAATATGGAGGGGAAATGGTGTTACTTCAGAGTCTGAGCATCTGTACACACACACACACACACACACACACACACACACACACACAGCAGAGAAGTCAGCACACAGCTAAACAGAGACCCCCAGAGGCCAAGGATGGCACAGCATGTGTATCAAACCGAGGTAGAGAGCAGCAGGGATGGGCAGCCGGAGGAAGGAAATAAAATTTAGAACTACAGAGAATGAATGCACGAGAGAAATACAGTGTCCTTAGAAATATTCATACCCCTTGACTTAATCCACATTTTGTTGTGTTACAGCCTGAATTCAAAAACAATTAAATGTTTTTTTTTCTCATGTATCTCTACACACAATACCCCATAATGACAAAGATAAAACATGTTTTTAGAAACATGAAAAAATTGACTGAAAACGAAACAGAAATATCTCATTTACATAAGTATTCAAACCCCGAAGTCAATACATGTTAGATTCACCTTTAGCAGCGATTAAAGCTGTGAGTCTTTCTGGGTAAGTCTGTAAGAGCTTTGCACACCTGGATTGTACAATATTTGCACATTCTTTTTAAAATTCTTCAAGTGCTGTCAAGTTAGTCGTTGATCATAACTAGACAGCCATTCCAATGTCGCGCCATAGATTTAAACGCTGATTTAAATCAAAACTGTAACTAGGCCACTCAGGAACATTCAATGACATCTTGGTAAACAACTCCAGTGTATAGAGAGAGATACAGACAAAGAGAGAGAGACACTCACATGGGAGTGTTCGACCTTTAAGCCATGCTCTCCCAAACCACAACAGGGTTGGTACATCCTGGTACACTGTAAGCCTGTATCTTTGTAGTGACTGGATGTATTGATACCTCATCCAAAGTATAATTAATAACTTCACCATGCGCAAAGGGATATACAATGTCCGCTTTTTTTATCCATCTTCCAATAGGTGCCCTTCTTTGCGAAGCATTGGAAAACCTCCCTGGTCTTTGTGGTTGAATCTGTGTTTGAAATCCACTGCTCGACTAAGGTACCTTACAGATAATTGTATGTGTGGGGTACAGAGATGTTGTCATAAGGCTTGCCATAACAAAGGGGTTGAATACTTATTGACTCGAGACATTTCAGATTTCCATTTTTAATTAATTTGTAAATATTTCATTTTGACATTATGAAGTAGTGTGTAGGCCAGTGACACAAAATCTCTAATCTATTTTAAATTCAGGCTGTAACACAAAAATGTGGAAAACGTCAAGGGGTGTGAATACTTTCTGAAGGCACTAAGTGTTTAGACTCACAAAGACAGACAGGAAAAAATAAAGAGGGAAAGTAAAGAAAAAGGGAAAGTGGAGAGAGAGAAAAAGAGGGAGAGACGGCCGTTCTTACGTCTTGAAACAGTCGTTTGTCCTGGGCCAGGCGCTTGGAGGCCAGGGTCTTGGTGACGTGGTAGAAGGTGAGTAGAGCCCTGTGCTGCTGCAGCCCGTCCTGACCCTTCACTGACTCGAGCAGGATGGGTATCAGCTCTGGCCACTGGCGGGGACAGTCCAGACGGGCCACCTTGGCTATCAGCACTGCTATCTGGGTGGCTATCTGTTCATACAGGAAACATATACAATAGGTTAAACATTATTAGAATAATAAATCAGGAATGTTTTCTGATATCCGGATAGTCAAAACACATGCATTAAAGAAAACATTTTTGTGCAACTTCAAATGGGGACTTGCTCTGTGGTTGTTGTTTCAGCACAGACAAGTGGGGGAGGGGCACAAGAGGAGCAGGTGTGTCCGACATGGACGGAGAAAGAGAAAGTAGCCAAACCGACTCGCAAAAGTTAGACTTGTTGCTGCTGTAGGTTATCTATAATCTCATCTGTTAGTGTCGGTCTTGACTGCATCAAATCGATGTAAAGAAGCTAGCTAGCTACACTAGCCAACTAAATTAGTTAGCCAGCTAGCTAGTCAGCAAGGCTAATTGAGGCGATTTTGCTGCGCTCCACGCGTCCTTGTCTACAACAACTAACCAACAGATGCCCATCTATATTCCCAGTCATGTGAAAGACATAGATTAGGGCCTAATGAAGTGATTTAAATTGACTGCTTTCCTTATATGAACTGCAACTCTGTGAAATCTTTGAAATTGTTACATGTTGCGTTTATATTTTTGTTTAGTGTATAAAAATCACGATCTGCCTGATTAACACTAGTTCCTAACTTTTAAAATAACTGGGCTCTCCCATGATTACTGTAGATATGGAACACCGGCAGCAGACACACTGGCTAGTGGCTACTAAGACACACCATGTTCGATCAGCAGAGCAAACCGTTTCCAGTTAGCAGCAGCTTAGTGCTAGTATGTTTGAATGGCCATTACGGTAGCTAGTTTGCCAGCATGCTGATGAAGTTGTACTGCACCAACGTTATAGGACTGTTGTCAGAAATAGTGACAAATAATCACAAAAATCCTTAGCTAGATGGCTGGTGCACTCAAATGTGTGGATAAGCCACTGGGAGTAAACGGATACCGGACTGCACTTTGGTCAAACAGTGATGACAAACACAGAAGCACAGTTGAGGATTTTAATGACGCAACAGAGTATACATGTCGTCTGTGTACAACGGGAAACAGGATAAAATAAATAGAAATGTACTACAATGTAAATCCAATAAGCAATATTATATTCATGTCAGAAATCTCTATAAACAATTTACAATAAGAGAAAAACAACCTCATAATTCCTCTCAGGAGAACTAACATTACAGTTACAACAACTGGTAGGCTAATCACAATTGTACAAAATAGCAGAAGAACTGGTGAAGAAAGTTACTCCTCTACGTACAAATATCTTGTATTTACAGATAACAGCAGCAACAGGATTATAAAAGTGAAATAAGTATTTGTTCTGATTTACATTTCGTAAAAAATGCAAAAATATCCATGCAAATTAAAACTGTTTGATCTCCACGAAAGCCAACCGAACTGAGAAATATGTTCAATTTCTATACCAACAATTGTTTGCCATGGTGAATAATACAATAATAATTGGTAGAACACCATAAAGGAAACAAAAATAATTCACCGGAATCTCTAAATGAAAACAAATGTAGATCAATAAAATGTTCTGGTACATCAAATTACATTTAGAGTATTCTAAATTCAAATGTAATGGGCTTTTATCCATCCGCACCAGAATTAGTGTAACTAATTCAAACTTATCTTCCTTTCTACGAAGGGAGGTCTGCGTCCACATGGTGGGCATCAGCTCCACCAGTTGTACCCCAATGTGTCTGTAGGGCAGTGCTATCGGAGTCCTAAATGTGAGCTCTTCAGGGTCCCCACGGTCTTGGGAGAGCCACAGTTCTGTGCTCACAGATCTTGATTCTTTAGGGAGATGCTCAACAACAGCTGGGACATTACTCGCCCATTGACTAATCTCAAATCCTTCTGTGGCAAGCAGAGTCCTTGTCTTGTTCACCAGCTGGCGTGCTTCCTGGTATTCAGGGAGGCTATGCAGGCAATTATCGTTAGAAGGCACGTTCCACTATCTGTAGCACATTTTTGTTACCATCCTTATGATCGCGCACATGTTGCTGCAAGGCAAATGTGGCGTAGAAGAGGCTGCAGGTTGTGCCAAAAGGAAACACCTGTCATTCATAGACGATTGAGGTCATCTGAACGGGAGATGTTGGAAGTGAACAGGCACTGTTGTTCCTTGCCAGAATTGGACAGGAAGTTAGAAGGCCCTTGGAGTACCCAACCAAGTCTTGTGTTGACTGCAACAGGTTGACCATAAGGGCCCATGCACACCGGTTCCATCTGCATTAAGAGGTGGGGGAGATCTGAACCAATCAGGACCAGGTGACTGGCCTTGGTGAAGGTCGTCTGACGAAACTAAAATGTAACTCTTTGGCCTGAATGCAAAGCATCACGTCTGATGAAACCAGGCACCACTCATCACCTGGCCAACACCATTCCTACAGTGAAGCATGGTGGTGACAGCATTATGCTGTGGGGATGTTTTTCAGCAGCAGGTAGTGGGAGACTAGTCAGGATAAAGGGAAATATGAACAGAGTGAAGTACAGAGAGATCCTTGATGAAAACCTGTTCCATAGTGATCAGGACCTCAGACTGGGGTGAAGGATCACCTTCCAACAGGACAACGACCAACAAGACAACGCAGGTTTGGCTTTGGGACAAGTCTCTAAATGCCCTAGAGTGGCCAAGCCAGAGCCCGGACTTGAACTTGATCAATCATCTCTGGAGAGACATGAAAATAGCTGTGCATCGACGCTCCCCATCCAACCTGACCGAGCTTGAGAGGATCTGCAGAGAAGAATGGGAGAAACTCCTCAAATACAGGTGCGCTAAGCTTGTTGCGTCATACCCAAGAAGACTTGAGGCTGTAAATTGCTGCCAAAGGTGCTTCAACAAAGTACTGAGTAAAGGGTCTGAATACTGTAAATGTGATATTTTTTTTATTAATTAGCAAACATTTCAAAATATTATTTTTGCTTTGTCATTGTTGAAATTTGACATTTGAGAAACATGGATAAACGTCTAATTCTGATGTGAGACAGAGCTGGTAGGTTCTACATGCAATGTCTTAAACACTTTGAATGAATCATCACCTAAGAAAGCGCTGTCCATTTTGATGTGTTTGGCTTTCAAAGAAGATCCACAATGACCATGTTTTCCACTCAGTTTCAAACAGTTGTTGAACTTTTTCTTCAAATTTATTATCACAGTGAGGTCAAAAAAATGTAGCCTAACTGAGTTTTAAAAGCATGCTACTGTTTTGATATGTGTTTGATGTGATTTTCGATTGCATTTGCATCGATGTCAGAGTGGTTGGAGGGGACAATAGAGCACTGAGTACTACCAACGCATGTTCAAAGGTCATGTGAAATTTGACTGCGGTCATGACTCATGACTGACGGTGTGGTGGTGACCGTATTAATTTGCTACAATTTGTGGAATAAAATCTGGGGCGTGTGTATTTTTCTTAGTCACCATGCATCTTATTTATCACACACGCACAGCATACAGAAACAATTTTGAACGGAATATTATTTGCCAGACAGTGCTAGAGCTGCTTCTGCAGATCCTCAGCTTGTTGTTGCTCGACTGAAACATTCTTTAATAAGCCCAGTCACTGCACAACAATTCTAAATGCAATGGAGTTGTAAAAACTGTTTTGATAGCCACGCAAAAAAAAAAGCACGCCTCCCATTCACCATTTAAGGGATTTAAGGGATTGATAGGCAAGGCAGGCAGGCTAACAGCACGTCACCCACCACTTGCAATGTGAGCTGGACGAATCATACATTTTGAAAACATACTTAATTGTTTGAAAGCTGAACATTTTACTTCATATTATGAATCATTTCTTACCTTGCTTCAAAGTAGCCTAGGCTAAATCCAACCAGAGAAACATTGACAATTATTTTAAAGACTTCATTAGCCATCCATTGAAACCAGCATTTCTCTCCTGTTCTATTGGTTTTCATATCAACTTTCTTTAGTTGTCCAGCAGCTGAAGGCAAATCCTAGTCATATTAGCAATCCATCCTAGTTGTTGCATCTTTAGATTCGTTTAGTTTCTAAGTGAGATTTTCATATCTGTCACATATGGAACCGCTCTCATCAGGTGTGCTGTTTATGTTTCCCTGCAAATTAGCAAATGTTTGAACATTAAGTTTTATTGGCTGCTTCATTGCAGCAGCTGAAGGCAAATCACACACATTTAGATTATGAATTGCCATAATCTAAATGTGACTCCAACCCCATCATAAATTCTGCTCATGAAACGAAGCTGGTAGGTCTGACGACGAGACAGCCTATTGGGAGGTCAGTGTCAGGACAACCACCTCGCCCTCAATCCCTTCAAAACAAAGGAGCTGATGGTGGACTACAGGAAACGGAGGGCCGAGCACGCCGCCATTCACATTGACGGGGCTGTAGTGGAGCAGGTCGAGAGCGTCAAGTTCCTTGTTGTCGAGGGGGTTTGAGGGGCGCAATGTGCGACTGACGTGTTTTCCGTTTGCTCGTTTCTTACAAGTTCATGTGAATTTTGCAGCAAAACCGTAGTCGTTTTCAAATATTAGTCTGGTGATCCCTTTCCGTAAAACCTAGACTACTTTGCTTTCGAATGTCAGCATGTCGACGAAACATAAGGCCAAAAACATGACCGAGAAAACCCGGCCTACAAGACCCACTCTTATCACCACCCTCTCCTGAGTCTGAGGGCCCAGAGACTCACACTTTACCCGGGGGTACGGCCTGGCCTAGCGGCGCTGAAATGAACATTCGAGGCCATCAAACTGCAAAGCTCTGAGATTGTTCAAATGAAAACAGAGGTAGTTGCTACGATTGAGGCCCGAATACAGGAGGTCTCTGATACTTTAAAAGCAGATCTAACCATCCTGCGGAATGAGACAGTGCCAGTAATCACATCACTCAAAACAACCACAGAGTTGCACACTACAACAATTGCAGCACTGGAGACCTCCGCTACCAATGTCTCCGACCTAACTACATCCCTGGAGGCTGGATTGAAACGCCTGGCTGCGGATCTGGTGCAGAGAGCTGTGTGAGTTTTGAGGGATTCTCTCACCGCAATAACCTGAGACTGGTATCAGTCCCAGAGTCAGCGGAAATGCCTCGCACCACAGATTTCATTCCTGGGCTGCTGAAGGATGTTCTTGCCATGGATGAGAAGCCCCTGATTGATCGTGCCGACCGGTCGCTGCGCCCAAAGCCCCGGGATTGTGAGAGGCCCCGTGACATCATTCTTCAAGTTCACTTTTTCCATGAGAAGATGGAGATTCTCCAACGAGCCCGCAATACCACTGAGCTTCTCTATCTACCCGGACTACTCCCCAACTGTTTCCAGGCAGCGCGCAGTTTTGGGCAGGCCAAACGACTACTACGGGACCATCCAGGTGTGAAGTATGGACTGCGATTCCCGGCCCGTCTATGGCTTTCTCATGATGGTAAAGACTACACATTTGATTCTCCGGATGAGGCTATGGCTCACATTCAACATCGCATCAAGAAGTCTTGAACTTGCCCATAGATCAGCAACTGTTGCTTGCGAACTGTGGATAGTAAGTAAGTAGCCCACCTGTGGTACAACTATGTTTAGTTATAACATACTATTCTTGTATAGTTGG
Source organism: Salmo trutta (assembly GCF_901001165.1). Taxonomy (NCBI): domain Eukaryota; kingdom Metazoa; phylum Chordata; class Actinopteri; order Salmoniformes; family Salmonidae; genus Salmo; species Salmo trutta. The sequence continues at coordinate 5,043,248 of NC_042983.1, read as the reverse complement.
GGAGTTGGCGAACCCACTCAAGCTTCTTTGATGTGATTTAATGTTTTGATCATCTAGTGTGCTTGCCTTACAAGCATTCAGTCATTTTAATTTCATTGCATTAAGGTTTTACTTTACTCCTTTGTCTCACTCACCTATTTCAGATTGTTTACATAGTGCCTCAGTGACTAAATATGTTTGGTTATTTGTTTACTGCATCTGTTTATGCTGACCCAGTAAACAGAAAATGTTCTGAGACTACACGTTTTTGGGGGTCTTCACTTCAATTTAAAAAGGTTTTGAACGTCATTTATGCCCAGCAAACTTTCAACGCTGCACACACGTAGTTTTTTGGTCTTGGCTGTAAGTTGTCTTATTGTCCAACCAGATAATTATTTTTTATTTTTTGATCGTCTTACTACGATTTGCTTACTTCAAATTAGGTTTTTGGTTGAGAGCCTTGATACATTTTTATTTATATTCTCTCTCAATGCCCGTTATAAGACTGGGAATATAATTATATACATCTACAGTCGTGGCCAAAAGTTTTGAGAATGACACGAATATACATTTTCACAAAGTCTGCTGCCTCAGTTTGTATGATGGCAATTTCATATACTCCAGAACGTTATGAAGAGTGATCAGATGAATTGCAATTAATTGCAAAGTCCCTCGTGGCCATGCAAATGAACTGAATCCCCCCAAAAACATTTCCACTGCATTTCAGCCCTGCCACAAAAGGACCAGCTGACATCATGTCAGTGATTTTCTCGTTAACACAGGTGTGAGTGTTGAGAAGGACAAGGCTGGAGATCACTCTGTCATGCTGATTGAGTTTGAATAACAGACTGGAAGCTTCAAATCACTGTTCTTCCTCTGTCAACCATGGTACCTGCAAGGAAACACGTGCCGTCATCATTGCTTAGCACAAAAAGGGCTTCACAGGCAAGGATATTGCTGCCAGTAAGATTGCACCTACATCAACCATTTATTGGATCATCAAGAACTTCAAGGAGAGCGGTTCAATTGTTGTGAAGAAGGCTTCAGGGCGCCCAAGAAAGTCCAGTAAGCGCCAGGACCGTCTCCTAAAGCTCATTCAGCTGCGGGATCGGGGCACCACCAGTACAGAGCTTGCTCAGGAATGGCAGCAGGCAGGTGTGAGTGCATCTGCATGCACAGTGAGGGGAAGACTTTTGGAAGATGGCCTGGTGTCAAGAAGGGCAGCAAAGAAGCCACTTCTCTCCAGGAAAAACATCCGGGACAGACTGATATTCTGCAAAAGGTACAAGGATTGGACAGCTGAGGACTGGGGTAAAGTCATTTTCTCTGATGAATCCCCTTTCTGATTGTTTGGGACATCCGGAATAAAGCTTGTCCTGAGAAGACAAGGTAAGCGCTAGCATCAGTCCTGCGTCATGCCAACAGTAAAGCATCCTGAGACCATTCATGTGTGGGGTTGCTTCTCAGCCAAGGGAGTGGGCTCACTCACGATTTTGCCTAAGAACACAGCCATGAATAAAGAATGGTAGCAACACATCCTTTGAGAGCAAATTCTCCCAAGCATCCAGGAACAGTTTGGTGACGAACAATGCCTTTTCCAGCATGATGGAGCACCTTGCCATAAGACAAAAGTGATAACTAAGTGGCTCGGGGAACAAAACATCAATATTTTGGGCCCATGGCCAGGAAACTCACTAGACCTTAATAGCATTGAGAACTTGTGGTCAATTCTCAAGAGGCGGGTGGACAAACAAAAACCCACAAATTCTGACAAACTCCAAGCATTAATTATGCAAAAATGGGCTGCCATCAGTCAGGATGTGGCCCAGAAGTTAATTGACAGCATGCCAGGGCAGATTGCAGAGGTCTTGAAAAAGAAGGGTCAACACTGCAAATATTGACTATTTGCATCAACTTCATGTAATTGTCAATTAAAGTCTTTGACACTTATGAAATGCTTGTAATTATACTTCAGTATTCCATAGTAACATCTGACAAAAATATTAAAGACACTGAAGCAGCAAACTTGGTCGAAATTAATATTTGTGTCATTCTCAAAACTTTTGGCCACGACTGTACAAGTGGTGCTTTGTAATTTCGATTGCATAAGGGATTCACTTTCTTTTTTTCTCCTCTCTTTTTGCTGCTTGATCCACTAACACAAAACGCGACTTTAAAGAGTGGGACTGCGGGTTTGGGTTTAACACCACACTCTCACAGACATAATGTGTGAAGAGAACATGTTATAATTATGCTTGTACCTCATTTGGGGAGGAATTGTCTGGGAAGGAGGGAGGAAGGAGGTTGAATTGTACTGTTTTAAATGTTGTCACTGTCTTTTTAGTTTTTTTTCTGTACTTTTTCCAAGTATCTTACACCGTACATTATTACTCTGAGACAAGTTATTCTGAGGTTTTGGGGTATTCATTGCTTTTCCACTCTATGCTTTAATGACAGGGTTGTATAACGGGAGTGCTCAGTGTGGCCGAAATAATACGATCAAGTACATTTCGTGGAACATCAAAGGGGCTAACAACCCTGTGAAGCATAAGAGGGTGCTGACACACTTAAAACCTCTTTGGGCTAGTGGCAGAATCCTGAATTTATGGATGACTGACGTGCCCAAAGAAAACGGCCTGTTACTCAGGCCTAGAAGCTAGGATATGCATATATGGTAGCATGGTAGCATTGGATAGAGAACCCTCTGAAGTTTCTAAAACTGTTAAAATAATGCCTGTGAGTATAACAGAACTGATATGGCAGGCGAAAACCCGAGGAAAATCCATCCGGAAATTATAATTTTTTTGAGGTCACAGGCCATTTCAATGCTAGCCTATGGGATATACAAAAAAAAGAACCCATATTGCAGTTCCTATGGCTTCCACTAGATGTCAACAGTCTTTAGACAGGGTTTCAGGCTTGTTTCTTGAAAAACGAACAAGTAGTTGTAGTTTATCCAAGGTGTTCTCATCAGGACAGGGGGACTTTTGGCGCGCATGAACGAGGGCGCGCTCTTCGTTATTTCCCTTTTCAATTGAACACCGTTCTTTCCGTCTGAAATATTATCATTTATTTACATATTAGGGTATCTGAGAATTGACTAGAAACATTGTTTGACTTGTTTGGATGAAGTTTACCGGTAACTTTTTGGATTCCTTTGTATGCATGTTGAAGAAGTGGATTACTGAAATCAATGGCGCCAACTAAACAGACTTTTTTGGATATAAAGGACTTTATAGAACAAAACGAATATTCACTGTGTAGCTGGGACCCTTGGGATTGCAAACAGAGGAAGAGCTTCAAAGGTAAGTGATTTATTTTAGCGCTATTTGTGAAGCCGGTGCTGGTTGAAAAAGTATTTTGATGTGGGGCGCTGTCCTCAGAAAATCGCATGGTATGCTTTCACCGTAAAGCCTTTATGAAATCTGACAACGCGGTTGGATTAACATGAAGTTAAGCTTTTAAATTATGTAAGATGTTCATGAATGTTTAATATTTTGATTTTCTTATTTTGAATTTGGCGCTCTGCAATTTCACCGGATGTTGTCGCAGGTGGACCGCTAGCGGTCCGCGATCCCTAAGAGGGTTTGAATGCAAATGTTGCATTTCTACAAAAGACTCACTTGAGGAATGGTGAGCACTTTAGGATGCGTAGGGACTGGGTTGGTCAAGCGTTCCACTCTAACTTTCATAGTAAATCAAGAAGTTCTGCCATTTTGGATGATAAATCTACTCCTTTTGTAGCTTCTGAGGTTATTGCTGATCCAAGGGAAACTTTTCTACCCCTCTTGTTTTGGCTCGTGTTTATGCTCTCAATTGGGATGACAAGTTTAAGTTCTTCCTTTTTATCTGCTATACCCAATTTTGATTCCCATTTGTTTATTTTAGGGGGGATTTCAACTGTATAATGTCCCCAGTTCTTGACAAGTCCTCACAAAGAACTACAGGCGTATCAAAATATGCCCTACTTAATCAAATGTTTTCTTCAGAAATATGCTGTGTGTGAGGCCTGGCGTTTCCGACACCCTACAGATAGACAGAGTTTAAATGTATAGTTGAAGTGGGAAGTTTACATACACCTTAGCCAAATACATTTAAACTCAGTTTCACAATTCCTGACATTTAATCCTATTAATTTCCCTGTCTTAGGTCAGTTAGGATCACCACTTTATTTTAATAATGTGAAATGTCAGAATAATAGTAGAGAGAATTATTTCTTTCAGCTTTTATTTCTTTCATCACATTTCCAGTGGGTAAGAAGTTTACATACACTCAATTAGTATTTGGTAGCATTGCCTTTAAATTGTTTAACTTGGGTCAAACATTTCAGGTAGCCTTCCACAAGCTTCCCACAATAAGTTGGGTGAATGTTGGCCCATTCCTCACGACAGAGCTGGTGTAACGAAGTCAGGTTTTTAGGCCTCCTGGCTTGCACACACGCCTTTTCAGTTCTGCCCACACATTTTCTACAGGATTGAAGTCAGGGTTTGTGATGGCCACTCCAATACCTTGACTTTGTTGTCCTTAAGCCATTTTGCCACAACGTTGGAAGTATGCTTGGGATCATTGTCCATTTGGAAGACCCATTCACGACCAAGCTTTAACTTCCTGACTGATGTCTTGCTATGTTGAGTCAATATATCAACATCATTTTCTTTCCTCATGATGCCATCTATTTTATGAAGTGCACCAGTCCCTCCTGCAGCAAAGCACCCCCACAACATGATGCTGCCACCCCCGTGCTTCACGGTTGGGATGGTGTTCTTCGGCTTGCAAGCCTCCCCCTTTTTCCTCCAAACATAACAATGACATAACATTTTTTTTCATCAGACCAGAGGACATTTCTCCAAAAAGTACAGTCTTTGTCCCCATGTGCAGTTGCAAACCGTAGTCTAGCTTTTTTATGGCGGTTTTGGAGCAGTGGCTTCTTCCTTGCTGAGCAAAGAGGCACTGAGTTTGAAGGTGGGCCTTAAAATACATCCACAGGTACACCTCCAATTGACTCAAATGATTTCAATAAGCCCATCAGAAGCTTCTAAAGCCATGACATCATTTTATGGAATTTTCCACGCTGTTTAAAAGCACAGTCAAATTAGTGTATGTAAACTTCTGACCCACTGGAATTGTGATACAGTGAATTATAAGTGAAATAATCTGTCTGTAAACAATTGTTGGAAAAATTACTTGTGTCATGCACAAAGTAGATGTCCTAACCGACTTGCCAAAACTATCGTTTGTTAACAAGAAATATGTGGAGTGGTTGAAAAACGAGTTTTAATGACTCCAACCTAAGTGTATGTAAACTTCCGACTTCAACTGTATGTCCTGCTCTACCATATAGGAATCTCTCAAAACATACCTACGGGGCCAAATTATTTCTTACACAGCCAACAAAAACAAAGCTCGCTCTCAGAGGCTTCGAGACCTGAGCGAAGCCATAGCTACATTGGATGAGAAGTATGCTACAGATCCTTCCTCTGATCTACATAAAGAGCGCACACTACTCCAATCTGAATTTGATGAGCTTTCTACCAGGCAAGCTGAACAAGTACTCTCGCGAGCTCGATACAGAGTGTATCAACAAGGCGACGAGGCCAGTAAACTCCTTGCACATCGGATCCGTCAGATCAGATCCGTAAATCTTTAATCCTACAAATAAGGACCCTGCCTGGTGCCACCACAGTTATACATAAAGAGATCAATGATCAATTCAAACAATTTTACTCTGCGCTATACACCTCTGAATCTCCTCAAGACCCTTTGATTCATTCTTTAATGGTCTGAATATGCCTTCAATTGATACAGACTCCCATGACTGTTTAGAAGAATTTACACCTGAGGAGATTGCAACAGCAGTGTCCGCAATGAAAAGTGGTAAATCACCGGGTCCGCCCGGTTTTCCAAACAAATTTTACAGGACGTTTTCTCGTATGCATAGCCCATTCTTGTCTCGATTATTTGCAGAGTTTTATCAGGCTTCAATTTCATTACTATTAAATAAAAACAAAAGACCCCCTGGAATGTGGATCCCATCACCCAATCTCGCTTTTAAACTGTGATTACAAAATCCTAGCCAAGCTTTAGCAATCCGTATGGAATGCTCGCTGCACCAAGTAATACACTCTGACCAGACTGGCTTTGTGAGAAATAGGCATTGGAATATACTATAATCCCCAGCGTCGGGGGACCTGGAGGTGGTGGTCTCGCTCAATGAGGAAAAAGCTTTTGACCGCGTTAAGTGGGACTACCTAACAGCTGCCTCCTCTCTGCAGATCCTTTCAAGCTCAGTCATGTTGGATAGGGAGCATTGCTGCACAGCTATTTTCAGGTCTGAGCGCTCTGGAGCAGGTTTTCATCAAGGATCTCTCTGTACTTTGCTCGATCCTGACTAGTCTCCCAGTCCCTGCAACTGAAAAACATCCCCACAGCATGATGCTGCCACCACCATGCTTCACCGTAGGGATTGTGCCAGGTTTGCTCCAGACGTGACACTTGCCATTCAGGACAAAGAGTTCATTCTTTGTTTGATCAGACCAGATAATCTTGTTTCTTATGGTCTGAGAGTCCTTTAGGTGCCTTTTGGCAAACTCCAAGCGGGCTGTCAAGCGCCTTTTACTGAGGAGTGGCTTCCGTCTGGCCACTCTACCATAAAGGCCTGATTTGGTGGAGCGCTGCAGAGATGGGAGAATCTTTCAGAAGAACAACCATGTCCACAGAGGAGCTCTGGAGTTCTGTTAGAGAGAGGATCAGGTCCTTGGTCACCTCCACGACCAAGGCCCTTCTCCTCCATTTGCTCAGTTTGGCAAGCTTTAGGAAGAGTCTTGGTGGTTCCAAACTTCTTCCATTTAAGAACGACAGTGGCCACTGTGTTCTTGGGGACCTTCAATGCTACAGACATTTTTTGGCACCCTTCCCCAGATCTGTGCCTCAACACAATCTCTGAGCTCGACAGACAATTACTTTGACCTCATTACTTTTTTTGCTCAAACATCCCCTGTAAACTTTTAGACCTTATATAGACAGGTGTGTGCATTTCCAAATCATGTCCATTCAACTGAATTTACCACAGGTGGACTCCAAGTTGTAGAAACATCTCAAGGATGATCAATGGAAACAGGATGCACCTGAGCTCAATTTGTATTAACAGCAAAGGGTCTGAATATTTATGTAAATAATGTTTTTATTTACATTTGGAAGAAAAAAATAATAATAACTGTTTTCACTGTCATTATGGGGTATTGTGTTTAGATTGCTGAGGATTTTTTATTTATTTCATCCATTTTAGAATTGGGCTGTAACGTAACAAAATGTGGAAAAAGTCAAGGGGTCTGAATACTTTTCAAGGCACTGTATATAGCAAAGTTATCGTATTCATTATTGCTTTTATTATTACGTGTTATTACTTTCCTGTTATTTCTCTCTGCGTTGTTGAGAAGGGCCCGTAAGGAAGCATTTCATCTGTTGTTTACGAAGCATGTGAGAAATAACATTTGATATCTTGCTAGAGACTGAAGATGGGCCAATAAGCTTCTGTAAGAAGTGTCACTGCACTGACTGCACAGATGGCAATAAAGCTGAATCATATTTGTATGTGAAGATAATTGGTGTGATTGGGCAAAACTCACTTATCTGCATTACAGTCATAGAGGGAGAACAGGGACATTGATCAAGATGCATTATGGCAAGCTGAGTGTTCTCTTCATTTTGGATTTTTGCTTGTGCATGCAGCACACTCTCTTTCTCTCTCTGAGGCAGTTTGGTGGTGATGTGACATAAGGTAATGAAGCCTTAGGGGGGAGATTAACTCTAGACCACACACACATCATTGGATCACGGCAGATTGCTGACGGAGTCGACCTCCTTTCCAGAGGGGTGACAGAGAGAGGAAGAGACAGGTGAGACACAAGGGGCTAGAATGGCTGAAATGCTCTCCATTTGGACTCAGACAGCCACTGCTACCAGTAGAGAGGTATCCCTAGGTAGGGGTCCCTGTAGAAGTATGGCCACTTCTCCAAGACAGAGCCAAATGGACATACTGGAAAGCGGTTTGGGAGTGTTCTACTTAGTGATGGCGGTCGATGAAATGATGCTCCGAAAGGGATGAGTCATTGGTTGACAGCTCACGCAAAAAACGACTGACCTGGTTGACGGGCTCATTGAAGTTGGTGATCAGGCCAGCTCGCAGCGACGTCTTCTCCTCTTCTGACAGAGCACTGGACGGACACACACACACACACACACACACACACAACTAGGTTACAATAAGGTTACAAAATAATGCCAAACATCAACGCAAACATCTTTTCAATACTCAATATCCATTTTGAATTAGTTGACTGCTTCAAACGTGTTATTAGAAACGCTCTCCACTCTGATTGAATTGTTTGAGGCCTCAATATGCTAGAGGAAAGGAGGAGGAGGCTCATTGACCGTGTGCAATTCCTGTCAAATATCACCATCTGCTTCTTTAGTGAGGCGGTCAGCGAGAATGACCTTAGTATTATTACATTTCCACACCCTTCCATTTGAGAGGGAGAGGAAAGCCATGGCATTATCAACTGCCTGACACAGCACCCAGCTGATATCCTGTGAGAGACGCCTTCTGCTTTGAATCCAATTTCCCCAGGGAGAGAGCTAGCGAGGAAGCGCCACAGCGCAGGCTTTAATATAGAGGGCTGATACGACATGAAGATGACAGAGAGCAGCATTGAGGGATAGCTCTGGCCCTGTATGAAGCTATTGTATACACTGGCCCGGGCTAACACTAGAACTGCTAAAACAGTCATTTTGACTGCTCATAAATGAAACATTTTTAAAGTCATGCCACCCTCCGTTCTTGACTTTTCCTAAATAAGTCTATATAACCCTGTCGTTGTTCGAATCTTAAATATCACAAACAAAACTGGAGTTTTAACCAGTTTAAGGAGGGCATGTCATTTTTTGAATGGTTTCCCCTACTTCTCTCCACAGTTGAAAGTGCAGTGCTCACCTTGATAATTAACTCGAAACTGAACCTAAACTGAAACTAATTTCACACATAACAGATTAAATAAATTAAGTAAGGTATGATGGGGAGAAGGGGGGTGAATGGGTGAGGGGAAGTGAACAATGCATAATTATATAATCACCAATTGTGAATAAAGAACAGGGCGGGCCATTCTATTGTATTGATCTGTTCTAATTATAATCTCAAAAAATGGTATGTACCCTATATCAGTCCACAGAATGTGTTTTTTGGTTTTTACATATAGCCTACAGTAACAAACTAATGAAAATGCTATTGTGTTATTTGAAATAAAAATGGTATTCTAAATTTACCAATGGCCTTCATAAAACACCACATTAATAATCTTTTCAATAGCATATATGAAATGGATTCATTACACGTTTAGAATATTGCAGTCAGAATGACTGCTCATTAGAATGAAGGAGGTCCCTCGAGGCCCAGCGGTTCTATTGTTAGAGGAAGCGGGAGAGCGAGAGAGGGGAGGGAATCATGGAGAGGTAAGAATGTTAAGAAGAGTGAGGAAGGGGAGGTGGCAGCGGTGGATGAGAAAACAGGAATTAAATCAGGAGAGAGGGGAAGAGGGAAAGGAAGAGAGGGAGGGCTTGATTGAGTCTCATCCTTGTGGAAGAGAAACAGAAGAGGGGATTAAGTGAAGTGTAATGTGAAGAAGGGAAGAGGGACAAAGAAAGAGGGAAGTTTCCCCATCCCATACAAAGTAGCAGAGATCCTAACCCCGGTAGAAGTTTGTGCGACAAGCCAGCAGATAGTTTCCCCCAGTAAATTGGGCATCTTCGGTAGGCACTGGGTGCATTAAGCGCAAAGCAATGGCCAGGAGTTCATTGCACCTTCCACAGCAAGCAGAGGTGACAACGGCTCTGTTCGACAAATGACAATGAACTACCCACACCTACAAAATAAAAGAAGGGGGTACTTTGGAAGGAGAGCACAAGGGTGAGAGGTAAAAAAATAAAAGAATGGCTGGAGATTGCATAGGCAGAACTGATCGTCTTTGAGGTGAAGTGGTTAAAAACGGTCTTTGTTCTGTGGACCTGTAGGTGAACTTGAAACATTAAGCTAGTCAGCAATCCCATAGGTGTGAATGGAGAATACCATCCCATAGGTGTGAATGGAGAATACAATCCCATAGGTGTGAATGGAGAATACCATCCCATAGGTTGTGTCTGTACAATACAATCAGTAGGGCCTGCACTAGATGGACTTAAGAGAATGGCACCAATGAATGGCAATGTGAGCTCACAAAACACACACAGCTGAGCCCAATCAATTTGCAGAACTTGCCATTAATACTGAAACATGATGATGGGAGAGGTGTAACGGGTGTGGAAAGATGTTTTTGGAATCGTAAAATGGCGAGGTAAGAGAGAAGACGAGACAGAACCACAAGGAAGGTGAAAAGAGCGGAAAGAAGTAAGAGAAGAAGAGAGGGAGGTGAAAGAGAGAAGGCTTACTTTGGCGCGACTCTCCTCCAGTACCTGTCGATGCCATTTTTGAAGTAGAGCACGGCAAGCCATCGGACGTTAACATCCAACATGTGGTTGTTGAAGATATTCTAGAGGACAGAAAACACAGGGCAGCGTTTAAATAACTTAGTAGGTGGGAGGAATCAATATTATTTCAAATCACTGGGATAATGTCCTTGGCTGCAGGTGGAATTTCACAGCTATCCAAGGAGTTACAAAGTGCTTACATTCTTGGATTCTTGGATTAGGGGCTGGTTTGGAATTGGACCTCTTAATTAAGCCACACTGGCTGGCTGCTTATCTTAGCTGTCCTACAAGGATTTTTTGAGTGACAGAGAGAGAACCCAAACGTTGGGCTCATTAAAAAAAGATGTCCCAGCACCCGAGGTGAGTTCGGGGGAGGTGGGGGTGCATGAGAGGGGCATGCTGGGAGCTCGCAGTCTGGAGTACGCACCTGGCGCCAGACTGAGACAATCACAGCAGAGTGCTGCCACACTCCACTGTACACACACACACACTTCTCTCAGCAGGAGATCTGAAGGGTGAAGCTGCGTTGAGTAGCGAACCACAGGGGTGAGTGGGGGCAGAGTACAACAATGTTCTCTGTTATTAACTCAGTCCTGACTGTCTGAATACAGCAGAGAGTTCTAGGCTCAGAGCTGATTCAAACGGAGTTGTTGTGTGGGTAGAAAAAGCAGAGCCTGGCAGTGCAGTCTCAGTTGGGTGGCTGATGTGGCTAGGGTTGCAAAGGGAGGGTATATTACTGGAAACTTTCAAAAGTGTACCAATAAACTACCAGAATTTTGGCATCTTTCAAGGATTTTACGTAATCTATCACAAGAAATCCAGTGGCCCCTTAGGGTACTTCAGACTATCACAGGTGTCTGTAATAATCTCTGGCCCTCTGTGTGGCCTCATCACATGTAAAATATATGAAATATGATGATTTTAAAATAAATAGAAAACCGTAAAAAACATTAACCTAAATATAAACCATAAACTTAGTGAATACAAAATGTTTTTTTTTTTTTTTACTATGTCAATATGTATTCGCTGTCAATGTTTTGTCATTGTCATTTTTGTGAAAAAAGTCAAGTTGGAAGAGTTCATTGAAAATAATGCCTTGATTGATTAGATGCTTTTTAAATTAATTAGGCTATTTTCTCTTTAACCATATGGTCTATTGTTAAAGGAATTTTATATCTTTGATGATAATAATCAATAATCAATTCGCCTTGACTAATGCCCAAGGTTTGTAAGACAATGGGTTAAAATAATTAGGCAAGGACTCAGCTTTCTGCAAAAGGTATCTGTAGCTTTATTCAGAGAACGTTCTGAGGTCAGGATAACAAAACAGTCATTATATAGTTCTTGCTTTCTTACGCACATGCATTTACACACAAACTGTTGGTGACCTGCATCCCCCATAGACTTCTCACACTGTTTATCACTATCCCGAGCTCAGCCTGTTCTTTTCCCTCAAGGTTAGAAATGCTTTGAAGCTTACACTCCCTGGACCATCTGTCTCCTGGTGTACCTCCTGATTGCATACACACATTTCTTTCCCTATGCCGTGGTTCTTGGACTTTCCAGAAATAATCAAACTTATCGATCCCTACATTGATCATTACATTGATTATTCATTAACCATGCTGTATGACTAATAATTCATCATGGTTTATTGATTCATTTACCTTTAATAGATAATTCTCTTATCATCTATCTACAAGAAGGTCATGCACAATATGGACAAAGATATAGTGCATTCGGAAAGAAGGCTGTAATCGCTGCCAAAGGTGATTTGACAAAGTACTGAGTAAAGGGTCTGAATACCTATGCAAATGTGATAGCCAATTTATAAAACAAAATAAAAATCAAAAAATGTCTAAAAACCTGTTTTTCTTTGTCATTATGGGGTATTGTATGTAGATTGATGAGGGGAAAAAACAATTTAATCAATTTCAGAATAAGGCTGTAATGTAACAAAATCTGGAAAAAGTCAAGCGGTCTGAATACTTTCCCAATGCACTGTAAAATGTATATGAAAAGAAAAAATTGTTATTCAAGTATAAATTACTAAAGTTTTTATTTTGTAATTTAACCTTTATTTAACTAGATAAGTCAGTTAAGAACAAATTCATATTTACAATCACGGCCTACCCCGGCCAAACTAACGACGCTAGGCCAATTGTGCACCGCCCCATGGGACTCCCAATAACGGCCGGTTCTAATACAGCTTGGAATCGAACCAGGGTCTGTAGTGACACCTCTAGCACTGAGATTTTAACATTTAAGTCATATCCAGAGCGACTTACAGTAGTGAATGCATATATTTCATGCATTTTTAATTGTAATTTTTTTTTGTACTGGCCCCCGTGGGAATTGAACCCACAACCCTGGCGTTGCACACACCCCATGCTGGCGTTGCACACACCCCATGCTGGCGTTGCACACACCCCATGCTGGCGTTGCACACACCCCATGCTGGCGTTGCACACACCCCATGCTGGCGTTGCACACACCCCATGCTGGCGTTGCACACACCCCATGCTGGCGTTGCACACACCCATGCTGGCGTTGCACACACCCCATGCTGGCGTTGCACACACCCCATGCTGGCGTTGCACACACCCCATGCTGGCGTTGCACACACCCCATGCTGGCGTTGCACACACCCCATGCTGGCGTTGCACACACCCCATGCTGGCGTTGCACACACCCCATGCTGGCGTTGCACACACCATGCTGGCGTTGCACACACCATGCTGGCGTTGCACACACCATGCTCTACCAACTGAGCCACAGGGAAGACTAGATGCAGTGCCTTACACCGCTGCGCCACTCGGGAGAACACATTAAAACAGATTGCCATAGATTTTCTGTTGTTTAGAAAAATGACTGAAGATTATGGAAACCTTGGTAAATTACCGTTGGCTTTGCAACCCTAGGAGTGGCTAACAACCACCTACTGTAACAAGGTTTTGGATAGCTGATGGATAGAGATCAACAAAGACCATCCTGAATGAGAAGAGAATGGGACAGATTAGATTCCTTTACAGCCCCTATGGAGTAACTCTCTCACACACACACACACACAGACACACACACTCCTGCTACTATGGTTTACCCCATGGCTCTAACAGCAGCACAGTGACACATCAACCTGGGCTAGACTGGGGCATTGTGTGTAACCTAATGGTCTAGCATTTGTGACAGGGACTAATGCAATGTGACAATGGGATGACAGTCAAGGTTAGTGTACAGCTGAGCACCAGTGAGCATCCCATCCATTTCTCTGTCACTATCTCTACCATTCCTGTTCATTTTTTAAAACTTTTTAATTGTATTATTGTAGTGAGGGTGGGGTGATTTGTTAGTAGTGATTGTAATCAGGGCAAAACTGCCCACAGATATTCTTTATGGAAACCACACAAGCTGATCGCCGCTGCCGTTGTTGTTGCTGCTGCTGCTGCTGTTGTTGTTATTATTGATATCCAGTCTTCTCTAACATTTGAGAACCCAGTTACATATAGCATCACATCACCACAGCTTTGCATACATCAAGATGATCCAAAACCACAAGAGAAGCATGTTGGGCCCACAGAAGGCCTACCTTTTTAAAAATGTCTGCATAAATTGACCCAAAACTTTCTAACCCATATCCTATCTATCGTGTAATAATTAGGGGAACAACCTTAACTTGAGGAACTCAAAGCTTTGCACAAATCAATGGATGATATGTGGTAAGCTCCAGTACAGACGTTGGTGCCTGTGTTTGCTTGTGTGCGCGCGCGTGTGTGTGTTTGCCTGTGTGTGCATGCGCGTTTGCCTGTGTGTGTGTGTGTGTGTGTGTGTGTGTGTGTGTGTGTGTGTGTGTGTGTGTGTTTGACATACCAGCAGTACAGAGTAGAAACCAGGTTGTGTCTCCCACTGTCGTAGCTGCTCCTCAGCAGGCTTCAGTAGAGCAGTATCCTGACTGGTGGCCTGGGTCAGGGCCTGTAGGACCACCGAGCTGGCACTCTCCATATCCATACCTGGAGACACCCGGGGGTTAGAGAGCGAGAGAGAGAGAGAGGACCGGGGTGGAACAGAAGGGGGAGAGGAGAATGAAAGGGAGAGGGGACAGAGACAGAGAGACAGGGAGACAGAGACAGAAAGAGTGAGAAGGGTTCAGCACCACCTTCCCATAACATTTTTACTGTAGGAATATGGAAATGATTAAACTTCAGTAGAAGGCACAAGGCAGACATTATGTCTGCACAAATAGACAAACCAAAGAGGTCTTTACATGCCTCTTCATCCCACCCCTCCTTTCATCATCACGGTCCTCTCTCGCTCTATAACAGATCACAATGTAAGTAAAATCACTCAGAGGCTAGAATGGTAGTCCCAATGACGCAGGCAGGCACAGCCTTGACACAGCAGAGCAACACACCTGGTCCTCATGGAGGCAGCACCCTCTGCAACTTTGACGGAAATCATTCTATCCTACAGTCGAAACTGCCTGACTTGTAAATTTCAAAAAGGGAGACCCGAGTCAATCTATTTCCAATGATACCCAGAAGAACTAACAATGATACTCCCTGAAGAAATAGGCTATACTGCTCTCTGTCTGTACGGCATGACTTTCAATTATTTCTCAGCATTGACTGAAATAACTTTGAATGTTTCATGTAATGTTATTTTACTACCCACTTGATAACGTCTACATCCCAGCAGATTTGGTTGTTTTTAGGGAGACAGGGAAGTAAAAAAAATAAAAAATGTTAATTTAAAAAAACTAAAAGCTGCTTTACCCAACCGTGTGGAGACTGAATGGGCCTCCAGTGTTATGTAAGCCTGAAACCAGGTTTGATCATTTGTAAGTCTAAATTGAATTCATGATGATAGACACATAGGATGTTTCTCTCGTTACATAGAGGCCCAATGCACTTTTTGATTCAAAACACAATGGTGAGTTCTATAACAAGTAATAAACCTAATGGCACAATGGAAAACAGCATCTAGTGGTTTAAGTGTAGATGCTGCTGCATGCATATAGATAATATCCCCATAATCTAAAATAGACATAAAAATGGCGTGGACAATTTCCTTCCTATTAACATCAAGCCAGATACCAAGATATTTGTAGGATGGAAGGAACTCAATTTGTGTACCATTCAAAATAGTCATTACAAATTCATTTAAATCTGGGTTATGGGACTTACAATCTATATAAATAATACTGGTAATGCAGTAACAAAAATATATCCGATTGA
Source organism: Salmo trutta (assembly GCF_901001165.1). NCBI lineage: Eukaryota > Metazoa > Chordata > Actinopteri > Salmoniformes > Salmonidae > Salmo > Salmo trutta. The sequence goes on along the minus strand of NC_042983.1, from coordinate 5,027,523 downwards.
TTAACATTAAGAATACCATTTACAGATAGAAAATAACGTAGCTGTTTATGGACCAATGATTCTAGTATTTTTGCAAGACAAAGGAGCCTGGAAATGGGCCGAAAACTATCGAGATCACTACTATCCCGCCCTTATAAAGTTGTAGCACAAAAGCCGCTTTCCACGCTTTTTGAAAATGTCCTGATACTAAAGTAAAAAAAAATTGTTACTGAGCCAGCAATGACGGGCGCTGCATATTAAGCACAGACGGGTCCAAATTGTCAGCCCCTAATGACTTCTTGATGTCAATAGCAAATAAGGCAGCAAGAACTTGTTTCTGTGAGTTGCCAAAAAGTCTACCACTTCCCAAGTTATGTGAGGGTGACTGATCATTCATCGAGGCAACTGGAAGCTGTATGTGGGAAGAACAGTCAATTAACTGGTCAAGACCAGTAAGAATACCATTTCTTTCAAATAGGAAACCAGCTCAGATAAAATGCTAATTAAAAGCGTCAGAAATAGTAACTTTATCAGTATTGATAGAGTCTAAAACTACTTGCTTAGGCCGGAAAGTAGAATTACCCGGCTTTGGTGAATTATCAGTTTTCCAAAATTTAGAGGGATCACTTAGTCTGCCATAGCGCTAAGGAAGTCATTTGATTTGGCCTGTTTAACTGAGGCAGTGCACATACACCATATATACAAAAGTATGTGGACACCCCTTCAAATTAGTGGATTCGGCTATTTCAGCCACACCCAATGCTGACAGGTGTATAAAATTGAGCACAACCATGCAATTTCCATACACAAACATTGGCAGTGGAATAGCCTTATTGAAGAGCTCAGTGACTTGCAACGTGGCACCATCATAGGGTGCCACCTTTCCAACAAGTCAGTTCGTCAAATTTCTGCCCTGCAAGAGCTGACCCGGTCAACTGTAAGTGGTTATTGTGAAGTGGAAACGTCCAGGAGCAAAAACGTCTCAGCCGCGAAGTGGTAGGCCACAAGTTCACAGAACGAGATCGCCAATTACTGAAGTGCATAGCACTTAAAAATCATCTCAGCACAAGAACTGTTCGTTGGGAGCCTCATGAAATGGGTTTCCATGGCCGAGCAGCCGCACACAAGCCTAAGATCACCATAAGCAATGCGAAACGCTGGAGTGGTGTAAAGCTCGCCGCCATTAGACTCTGGAGTCATGGAAACGCGTTCTCTGGAGTGATGAATCACGCTTCACCATCTGGCAGTCCGACAGATGAATCTGGGGTTTCAATGCCAGGAGAACGCTACCTTCCCCAACGCATAGTACCAACTGTAAAGTTTGGTGGAGGAGGAATAATGGTCTGGGGCTGTTTTTCATGGTTCAGGAAAGGCAACCTGAGTTCCAGGGAAGGGAAATCTTATGCTACAGCATACAATGACATTCTATACTGAACAAAAATATAAACGCCACATGTAAAGTGTTGGTCCTATGTTTCATGAACAGAAATAAATTGCATAAGTTTTCGATATGCACAAAAAACGTATTTTTCTCAAATTCTGTGGACAAATTTGTTTACATCCCTGTTAATGAGCATTTCTCCTTTGCCAAGATAATCCATCCACCTGACAGGTGTGGCATATCAAGCAGCTGATTAAACAGCATGTCTATTACACAGGTGCACCATGTGCGGGGACAATCAAAGGCCACTAAGATGTGCAGTTTTGTCAAACACCACAATGCCACAGATGTCTCAAGTTTTAAGGGAAAGTACAATTAGCATGCTAACTGCAGGAATGTCCACCAGAGCTGTTGAATGGGGAATTGAAGAATTTCTCTACCATAAGCCACCTCCAACGTCATTTTAAAGAATTTGGCAGTACGTCCAACTGGCCTCACAACCGCAGACCACATATAACCACGCCAGACCAAAACCTCCACATATGGCTTCTTCACCCGCAGGATCGTCTGAGGGGGGAGGTGATGAGTATTTCTGTCTGTGGGGAAAAACGAATTCTGATTGGCTGGGCATGGCTCCCCAGTGGGTGTGCCTATGCCCTCCCAGGCCCACCCATGGCTGCGCCCCTGCCCAGTCATGTGAAATCCATAGATTAGGGCCTAATTTATTGATTTAATTTAACTGATTTCCTTATATGAACTGTAACTCGGTAAAATCATCTAAATTGTTGCATGTTGCATTTATATTTTTGTTCAGTATACTGTAGATAATTCTGTGCTTCCAAATTAGTGGCAACAGTTTGGGGAAGGCCCTTTCCTGTTTCAGCATGACAATGCCCGTGCACAAAGCAAGGTCCATACAGAAATGGTTTGTCGAGATTGGTGTAAAATAACTTGACTGGCCTGCACCGAGTCCTGACCTCAACTCCATCGAACACCTTCGGGATGAATTGGAACGTCGACTGCAAGCCAGGCCCAATTACCAAACATCAGTGCCCGACCTCACTAATGCTCTTGCGGTTGAATGGAAGCAAATCCCCGCAGCAATGTCCCAACATCTAGTGGAAAGCCTTCAGAGAAGAGTGGAGGCTTTTATAGCAGCAAAGAGGGGACCAACTCCATATTAATGCCCATAATTTTAGAATGAGACATTCGACGAGCAGGTGTCCACATACTTTTTGTCAAGTAGTGTATTTCTCAATTGCCTAAATAGCTAATGAGCCAGTTAGTCTAGCCTTGGCCCAGACTTGATTTCTTATCAAGAGGCAGTCAGAGTACAGGACAGTACCATGGATTAGTTCGTTTTTTGACTGTGAATCAATTGAAAAGGGGCATGTTTATCAACCAGAGGTAAAAATGGATGAGAAAAATTAAAGTGGCAAAACAGTGTCTGGAATACAGCTAGTATAAAAAAGCTCTGCATAACACAGATTATGAAGGAATGCCTGGGGTGAGAATTTCCACTTACACAGTAGACCATAGCAATAAATATAAATATTTTGGCTTACGGACACTTGTAAGAAAGCATTATGGCATAAAAGAAGGTCTTACATAAATAGCCCCTTTTTTTGCCCATCACATCTGAAAATGTTGTGGTCCGCAATGGCAACGTCCTTATCCATAATCAAATTATTCAGCCAGGTCTGAGAGAGAACCACAACTTCTGGGCTAGTGTCATGCACCCAGACATCCATCCAGAAAGTCCAGTTTAGACATCAGGCTTCGCACATTTATATGTAACAGTCCAAGCCCTCTGCGAGGCTTGAAAACAGCAGGAGTATCCATGGTGACAAGAGTCAATCAAACTGGATGAGATAACCACAATAGGCTTCCTGATTGGATTCAAAGTTGCAGAGCTAATAGTAGAATTAAGGTAAATGTGCACAAGATTACTATGGACAATACCCCTATGCTTGTGGACACGTAGCAAAACATTAGCTTGATATAAAACTATTAATAGCATAGGTGGAGCTAACAATAGTGAGTTCCTTAAGGCAGCAAACAGAGCGATCAACAGAAATGTAATTAACAAGCACAGAATGGCTATTTACAATACCCTATAAACATGGGAAGCTGTGGTGGAATGATATCGCTGAGATTTAATGAGAGTAGATACATTTGAGGAGTTAAAGGCAATGAAAAGTCTAAATCATGTACTTCATGAAATTTGATGATATGTCGATTAAACCAGATCAAAGTATAATGACCAAAGTATGAAAAATGACCGTTGCTTCTACATTGATAAAGTGTGATCATAAAAAGTTACTGGTCCTTGCCCATGTCAAACATTTGGATTCAGGAGGCGGGATTATTAAGGGGATAGGGTGACGTCACTAACTCATTTTAATACACCAAATGGTAACATGATAGTCGCTTACCTAATTTAAGTACCGGCTTGTAACCAACATTGGAGAAGGTGTGTTTGCGGAAGGGCGTGGTTTATATAGCTAGATAGCTACTCTACTGGTGCCAAAATGTTACTGTAGGGTGTCAGCAAATATAATTAAAAGTTTACACTATTCATCTACGGCAAAGACACTTACGACATGCCAAATGGGAGATTTATATAAAAAAATTAAACAATTGATGTAATTTCAATGTTGTTTGAGTTTCTTTGTGTATCACCAAATTTGCTTGAGAGGATTTTACTTTCACAAGTTTCTTGACATAGGCGTTTCAAAGAGCTGTCAGCCAAGATTCCTTCACACTCAACCAGTCTTTTCAAACATCCTGGTAGTTAGATATGAGAGACAAATAACTTTTTCTCCGGGAAAAATATTATGGGTGATATTTAGTCACTCAAAAAGCTATTTTACATGGGAATCGGCATGACTTTTCAGGACCTTTAAAAAGACAAAAAACAAGCTGAAAAACTTAGGCCTATCAAGTAGGCTAGGACAGTGAAATATATGATAATGTAAACGGGCAATCCGGGATTGGTACATACATGTTTTTACTTTTAAACACACACAAAGCTATGCTCCCTCATGTTTTATCCACATATCCCTTTGGAATTGACACACAACACTGCATATCTCCAGCAATGGATAAAAGCCACTCGTACACCACCAGTGCCATAAAGCTACAAGAACAGTGACAGACAGCCAGAAATCAGAGCGCAAAGTGTGCAGGGGAAGGCCTATTCAGTATGGAAATCAGCTTTGCTAGACTGCCATCTAGAGGCATGAAGAAATTAGAATCCAAAATACCAAACAAGAGAGAATACTGTTGTGTAGGCCTACAGAGGAGCCTATGGTTATTGATGCTAAATCACTCAGTACAAATAAGTGATAAAGATCACATTGCAACACGTTTTAAACTAACCCAAACTGAATCTCAATAGCCTTTCCTCGACTCCTTCTCCAAACCTTCACTCACTTCCTACTCAGTCAGATGGAAGTGAGGAAAGGATTCAAGGAGAGGAAACAAGTATAAGAGGAAACATGCTTGTTAGCAAGAGTCATGTCTGAAAAATGTATTTAAATTCACTGCCAAAAGAACACATTAGAACACATGTATTTACTTATTTTTAGAAAAGAAAAAAAGATGATGGAAAAGCGTATCCAGTGCAAACTTAAATGACTAAAACCAGATAATGTAGAAAAGATAAATGGACCTATACATTTAAGTAAGAGTATATTTGAAATAAAAATAAAATAAAAGCTAGACAGTCAGAGAGAATTTAAAATAAAATCTGCATTCAGGAGTATTTTTATCATGGCATAGGGCATGTTTGAGTCACTCGGATTGCATAAACCATGGCAAAATGTGTAGAATTGCCGGGAATTAGCTTTAAACAGCTACAATGTCACCGCGTCCAACAGGAGGTCGGTGATCGCACCATTTGCCATGCCCATGTCAACACCCCAGCCAAGCCCAACACCAAAGAGTACTACACATTTTCACAGACCTGTCTTTACAGCTGTCTCTCTCTTTGTTTTTTTACTTCACAGTAAAATGACACTACTGGCAGACTGGTCTTTGAGTCAGCGCATATGACAAGTCAAAATAAGGCAATTTCTCAACTCCCCACATTATATTTGAGCATTTTGAAATGTCAAGCAAAATTAAATGTTCTATGTTCTTGCCCCATCCGTTAGCCATAAGATTCCGGCCTTATGCTCGCCGTAATTAGGTTGTCATTATGGGGTGTTGTGTAGATTGATGAGGAAAATGTTCTATTTAATCCATTTTAGAATAAAACATAAAATGTGAAGAAAAAAATGTGAAAAAAGTCAAGGGGTCGGAAATACTTTCCGAATGTACTGTATATACACACACACAAACTGGCAAGTGTCTACACTGACATTTTCAACCTCTCCCTGACCAAGTCTAACACCTACATGTTTCAAGCAGACCACCATTGTCCATGCCCAAGAAAGCAAAGGCAACCTGCCTAAATTATTACCAACCCATAGGAGTGTGGTGCAGGGACAACAACCTCTCCCTCAACATGTGCAAGACAAAGGAGATGATCGTGGACTTCAGGAAAAGGAGGGTCAAACATGCCCCAATTCACATCGACGGGGTTGTAGTGGAGCGGGTCAACAGTTAAGTTCCTTGGTGTCCACATCAACAAACTACTATGGTCGAAACACACCACGAAAGTCGTGAAGAGGGCACAACAACACCTTTTCCTCCTTCAGGAGACTGAAAAAAATTGGTACGGTTCCCCAGATTAGAGGTCGACCGATTAATCGGAATGACCGATTAATTAGGGCCGATTTCAAGTTTTCATAACAATCTGTAATCTGCATTTTTGGATGCCGATTATGGCTAATTATATTGCAATCCACAAGGAGACTGCATGGCAGGCTGACCACCTGTTACTTGAGTGCAGGCAGCAAGGAGCCATGGTAAGTTGCTAGTTAGCATTAAACTTATCTTATAAAAAACAATCAATCTTAACATTATCACTAGTTAACTACACATGGTTGATGATATTACTAGTTTAACTAGCTTGTCCTGCGTTGCATATAATCAATGCGGTGCCTGAAATTGTGTCACTTCTCTTTCGTTCAGTGTAAGCAGAGTCAGGGTATATGCAGCAGTTCGGGTTGCCTGGCTCGTTGCGAACTGTGTGAAGACCATTTCTTCCTAACAAAGACCGTAATTAATTTGGCAGAATTTTACAAAATTATGACATAACATTGAAGGTTGTGCAATGTAACAATATTATATTTAGACTTAGGGATGCCACCCGTTCGATAAAATACGAAACGGTTCTGTATTTTACTGAAAGAATAAATGTTTTGTTTTCGAGATGATAGGTCATTAATATGGTCAAATCCGGAAACTAAGACTAATATTTCTGTGTGTTTATTATATTATAATTAGGTCTATGATTTGATAGAGCAGTCTGACTGAGCGGTGGTAGGCAGCAGCAGGCTCGTAAGCATTCATTCAAACCGCACTTTCCTGCGTTTGCCAGCAGCTCTTTGCAATGCTTGAAGCACAGCGCTGTTAATGACTTCAAGCCTATCAATTCCCGAGATTAGGCTGGCAATACTAGTGCCTATAAGAACATCCAGTAGTCAAAGGTATATGAAATACAAAAGGTACAGAGAGGAAAAACTCCTATAATAACCACAACCTAAAACTTCTTAATTGGGAATATTGAAGACTCATGTTAAAAGGAAACACAAGCTTTCATATGTTATCCTGTTCTGAGCAAAGAACTTAAACGTTAGCTTTTTAACATGGCACATATTGCACTTTTACTTTCATCTCCAACACTGTTTTTGCATTATTTAAACAAAATTGAACATGTTTCAATATTTATTTGAGGCTAAATTGATTTTATTTATATATAATATGTTAAGTTAAAATAACAGCGTTCATTCAGTATTGTTGTAATTGTCATTATTACAAATATATGTAAAAAAATTGGCCGATTAATCGGTATCGGATTTTTTTGGTCCTCCAATAATCGGTATCAGCGTTGAAAAATCATAATCAGTCGACCTCTACCCCAGATCCTCAAAAAGTTCTACAGCTGCAATATCGAGAGCATCCTGACTGGTTGCATCACTGCCTGGTAGGCTGCAGAAATGGCCAGGGCAATAAAATGCAATGTCCATACTGTGAAGTGCCTTTAAACAGTTTGGAACATTCCAGAAAATGATGTCATGGCTTTAGAAGCTTCTGATAAGCTAATTGACATCATTTGAGTCAATTGGAGGTGTACCTGTGGATGTATTTCAAGGCCTACCTTCAAACTCAGTGCCTCTTTGCTTCACATCATTGGAAAATCAAAAGAAATTAGCCAAGACCTCAGACCAATAATTGTAGACCACCACAAGTCTGGTTCATCCTTGGGAGCAATTTCCAAACGCCTGAAGGTACCACATTCATCTGTACAAACAATAGTAGGCAAGTATAAACACCATGGGACCACACAGCCGTCATACCGGTCAAGAAGGAGAAGCATTCTGTCTCCTAGAGACGAACGTACTTTGGTGCAAAAAGTGAAAATCAATCCCAGAACAACAGCAAAGGACCTTATGAAGATGCTGGAGGAAACAGGTACAAAAGTATCTATATCCACAGTAAAACGAGTCCTATATCGACATAACCTGAAAGGCCGCTCAGCAAGGAAGAAGCCACTGCAGCAAAACTGCCGTAAAAAAGCCAGACTACAGTTTGCAAATGCACATGGGGACAAAGATCGTACTTTTGGAGAAATGTCCTCTTGTCTGATGAAACAAAAATAGAACTGTTTGGCCATAATGACCATCGTTATGTTTGGAGGAAAAAGGGGGAGGCTTGCAAGCCGAAAAACACCATCCCAACCGTGAAGCACGGGGGTGGCAGCATCATGTTGTGGGGGTGCTTTGCTGCAGGAGGAACTGGTGCACTTCACAAAATAGATGGCACCGTGAGGGAGGAAAATGATGTGGATATATTGAAGCAACATCTCAAGACAACAGTCAGGAGTTAAAGCTTGGTCGCAAATGGGTCTTCCAAATGGACAATGACCCCAAGCATACTTCCAAAGTTGTGGCAAAATGGCTTAAGGACAACAAAGTCAAGGTATTGGAGTGGCCATCACAAAGCCCTGACCTCAATCCCATATAAAATGTGTGGGCAGAACTGAAAGAGTATGCGAGCAAGGAGGCCTACAAACCTGACTCAGTTACACCAGCTCTGTCAAGAGGAATGGGCCAACATTCACCCAACTTATTGCGGGAAGCGTGTGGAAGGCTACCCGAAACTTTTGACCCAAGTTAAACAATTTAAAGGCAATGCTACCAAACACTAATTGAGTGTATGTAAACATCTGACCCACTGGGAATGTGATGAAAGAAAGAAAAGCTGAAATGAATCATTCGACAACTATTATTCTGACATTTCACATTCTTAAAATAAAATTGTGATCTAACTGACCTAAGACAGGGAATTTTTACTAGGATTAAATTTCAGGAATTGTGAAAACGGAGTTTAAATGTATTTGGCTAAGGTGTATGTAAATTTCCGACTTCAACTGTATTCACCCCCTTTGCTATGAAGCCCCTAAAGAAGATTTGGTGAAACCAATTACCTTCAGAAGTCACATAATTAGTTAAAGCCCACCTGTGTGAAATCTATTTAAGTGTGACATGATCTGTCAAATGATCTCAGTATATATACTTGTTCTGAAAGGGCCCAGAGTCTGCAACACCACTAAGCAAGGAGCACCACCAGAAGTATATAAGTACAGATCAGGGTTGGGTTATAAAAAAAATACCAGAAACTTTGAACATGCCGCGGAGCACCATTAAATCCGTTATTAAAATGTTTTAAGAATATGGCACTACAACAAACCTGCCAAGAGAGGGCTGCCCACCAAAACTCACAGACTAGGCAAGGTGGGCATTAATCAGAGAGGCAATAAAGAAACCAAAGATAACCCTTAAGGAGCTGCGGAGATTGGAAAATGTGTCCATAGGACCATTTAAGCCGTACACTCCACAAAGCTGGGCTTTACGGAAGTGTGGCCAGAATAAAGGCACTGCTTAAAGTAAAAAATGAGCAAACACGTTTGGTGTTCGCGAACAGGCATGTGGGAGACTCCCCAAACACATGGAAGAAGGTACTCTGGTCAGATAAGACTAAAATTGAGCTTTTTGGCCATCAAGGAAAACGCTATGTCTGGCACAAACCCAACACCTCTCATCACCCTGAGAACACCATCCCAAGAGTGAAGCATGGTGGAGGCAGCATCATGCTGTGGGGAATTTTTTCATTGGCAGGGACTGGGAAACTGGTCAGAATTGAAGAAATAATGGATGGCATTAAATACAGGGGCATTTTTCTGGGGAAACCTGTTTCAGTCTTCCAGAAATTTGAGACTGGGACGGAGGTTCACCTTCCAGCAGGACAATGGCCCTAAGCATACTGCTAAAGCAACACTCGAGTGGTTTAGGGGAAACATTTAAATGTCTTGGAATGGCCTAGTCAAAGCCCAGACCTCAATCCAATTGAAGATTCCTGTACACCAGCAGAACCCATCCAACTTGAAGGAGATGGAGCAGTTTTGCCTTGAAGAATGGGCAAAAATCCCAGTGGTTAGATGTGCCAAGCTTATAGAGACATACCCCAAGAGACTTGCAGCTGTAATTGCTGCAAAAGGTGGCTCTACAAAGTATTGACTTTGGGGGTTGAATAGTTATGCACGCTCAAGTTCAGTTATTTTGTCTTATTTCTTGCTTGTTTCACAATAAAAAATATTTTGCATCTTCAAAGTTGTAGGCATGTTTTGTAAATCAAATGATACAAACCCCCCCAAAAAATATATTTTAATTCCAGGTTGAAAAGGCAACAAAATAGGAAAAATGCCAAGGGGGTGAATACTTTCGCAAGCCACTGTACATGTCAAGCAGTGAAGTTACAGCTCTGTCTGTCCGTGACCTCTCTTCCTTAGTGCGCACTGTCACTGTGTCCGTTTCCATCTTGTCCACCTGTGTATGTAACATTTCACGTAAACCCAGTTTGTCTGCATCGAAATAGCGGTCCTTGTACTTAGTATCGAGCATGGTGGCGACACAGTAAAAAGGCTCAGAAAATGCCACCGAATCGCTTGTTCACAGCCTGTGTCAGCAGTTTTGTTGAGCAGGCGTTTCAATGCCATGACAAAGGGTATAAGTTTCAATACATGTTCTCAAATGCCATTGAAATGGCAGCAGCGGTATGACAACCAGCACATTCATGAGCATGCAATACAACTTTCCTCAGTTCGAAATCCTCGACAACCCACTGTCCTGTCAGACTCAGCTTGCTTATGGGGCTGATATTGCTGGTCCAAATGTCAGTCAGATGTTGCCCTACTGGAGTTACACAGTAATAATGTCACTGCTATTAGCCTCACGACATACTATGGAACGCCGTTTGGGTCGTTGATTGTCAAAAAAAGATATGTCAAATAACACTATTTGACACGTTAAATAAGCATTTAATTTGACACGTCAAATAACACAGTTCTATTATAGAATGTTGTGTGTTCTGAATTTGCATGTGCAAGCCAAGCGCCACCACTACTATCAGTAGCACTGTCAAAGCTGTACAAAAAAGTCTGCAAACAAGCAAACACCGGCCACGAACGACGAGTTTACAATACTGAGTTGGTAATTAAGCATTATTTGTTCGACCGCACCTTCTGGGGTAGCTAGCTAGCTTCAGCTTGCTAGCACCCCTACAACCAGCGTGAAGACAATGACCAGTAGAAACTGCGGTCATTTTCACTATTCTTAGCAATGATTTAGGAATCCTAGTGACTGAGCAATGGAAGGCACCAGCATGCTCGTAAGCATTCATTCAGAGTACTTTCGTGCGTTTTGCCAGCAGCTCTTCGCAATACTTCAAGCATTGCGCTGTTTATGACCTCAAGCCTATCAACTCCCGAGATTAGGCTGGTGTAACCGATGTGAAATGGCTAGCTAGTTAGCGGGGTGCGCACTAATAGCGTTTCAAACGTCACTCGCTCTGAGACTTGGAGTTGTTCCCCCCCTTGCTCTGCATGGGTAACGCTGCTTCGAGGGTGGCTGTTGTCGATGTGTTCCTGGAGCGAGGAGAGGGACGGAAGCTATACTGTTACACTGGCAATACTAAAGTGCCTATAAGAACGTCCAATAGTCAAAGGTATATGAAATACAAATCGTATAGAGAGAAATAGTCCTATAATAACTACAACCTAAAACTTCTTATCTGGGAATATTTAAGACTCATGTTAAAAGGAACCACCAGCTTTCATATGTTCCCATGTTCTGAGCAAGGAACTTAAACGTTAGCTTTCTTACAAGGCACATATTGCACTTTTACTTTCTTCTCCAACACTTTATTTTTGCATTATTTAAACCAAATTGAACATGTTTCATTATTTATTTGAGGCTAAATTGATTTTATTGATGTACTATATTAAGTTAAAATAAGTGTTTTTTCAGTATTGTTGTAATTGTCATTATTACAATTTTTTTTTTTAAATGTTTAAAAGTATTTTATTTTTTAAACCGGCCGATTAATCGGTAGCGGCTATTTTTGGTCCTCTTATAACCAGTATCGGCGTTGAAAACTCATAATCGGTCGACCTCTACCTCTGACCCTATTTACGGGGTTTGAGTTACTGGCTTACTTGTGCTCTTCCATGCAGTCCCTAGGAGGGGTGCGTCACTTGAGTGGGTTGAGTCACTGACGTGATCTTAGGGTAGTAAGTTGGTGGTCTGTTGATATCCCTGTAGTGGTGTGGGTGCTATCCCTTGGCAAAGTGGGTGGAGTTATATTCTACCTGGTTGGGTATCATTGTATGGGACAACAGTGTCCCCCGACCCTGTCTCAGCCGCCAGTATCTATGCTGCAATAGTCTATGTGCCGGGAGGCTAGGGTCAGTCTTATATCTGGTGTCCCGTGTGAATTTAAGTATTTCTCTCTCTCCCTCCCTCCCAAAGGACCTGAGCCTTAGAACCATGCCTCAGGACTACCTGGCCTGATGATTCATTGCTGTCCACCTGGTCGTGCTGCTGCTCCAGTTTCAACTGTTCAGCATGGAGCTATGGAACCCCTGACCTGTTCACCGGACGCGCTACCTTGTCCCGGCCCTGTTTTTTTCTTCTTTCACCGAATGCTCGGCTATGAAAAGCCAACTCACATTTACTCCAGAGGTACTTACCTGTTGCACCCTCTACAACCACTGTGATTGTTATTTGACCTTGCTGGTCATCTATGAACATCTTGAAGAACAATCTGGCCATGTGCTCTCTGTTTTAGGCTGGGTTTCTGTATACGCATTTTGTGACATCTGCTGATGTAAAAAGGGCTTTATAAATACGTTTTATTTTATTTGATCAGTGGGTGATATTTGTATGTTTTCATTGGAGGAGTGTGGTTACACAGATGTCCTCTCGAAACATATCAAGAACAATTGGAATATCAAGAACAATTGGAGTTTGTTTTGTTGGTGGTGTAGGCCTGTGTAAACTAAAAGACGTTTCAGAAAAGTCAGAATTTCTGATTCAAATCACATTGCTGGGAGTATCATCACGAGCAAGAGTCCCGTCATAGTTAGACAGGTGAAACAGTCATATCCATCTCGCAGTGAAGCTAGCTGACGTTAACCCTCGTCGTAGCTATAAAATCAAAACAATGATTTGGCATATCTGACCACCCCCACTAGCCTCAACTCTCGAGGCACATGCTGCAGCTGAAAAGCTCCATACCGTTGGACTCTTACTATAATAAAAGTAGAGCGAACGTTAACTAGCTACAGTACATACTTAGAGGATATTTTTGCTATTCTGCAAAGCTGTCAAAGACATAGCTAGCTACAGTAGCTAACGTTAGCTAGCTACCTAGACTAGAGAGACCTTGCTAGCTAGCGACCGTACGTTGGTTATTGTAAAAAAAAAAAAAAACGTTAGAGAATTTGCCCTCAGTATCTTGGTAGAGACTAGTGTGCTAAATTTGCTTGCTACGTTTCTTTCATGTAACGTTGGCTAGGTGAATTGTCAACAGACATGGACACATCACGTCTAGGAAGAAACGTGTCTGTCAACTAGCAAGCTAGCTAACGTTAGCAACATCCTTGTAAAGATAGCTAACACGACTTAAGTGAAAGGCTTTCATTTGCGAATGACACACTTTTGCAGATTTCAATCACAAATTAAGACTCACCTAAGAAATGATATCTTGATAGAAACACTGAAACTTGACTAATCTTGTGTCAGCTGTTCGCAGCTACAAACGCACACGCAGTCGCTTGGAAGGGCGCGATCCACAGCAAGCAAGACGCGTTTTGATGACGTAACATATTACCTTAACACCAATAGCTTAACTGAAGTTATTTTAGATCGCGTACATAAATACATGTCTGTGCCACCACCAGCTTCAGTAAAATAAATGCTTTAGTATAGAGACATTTTAAATGTTAGCTTCATCGTCCAAATACAGTGCCTTCGGAAAGTATTCAGACTCCTTGACTTTTTCCACATTTTGTTACGTTACCTTATTCTAAAATGGGTTAAATATATTTTTAACCTTAGCAATCTACACACAATACTCCATAATGACGAGCATTGATATTGGGAAAACGATCTATTGTTATGACAAATCCAGCTTCAAAACCAGCCATAGGGCCAGATGGCTAAACATTTGAACAGGGTGTAGTAAATATTTTAAAAAAGCAACAACAGATAACATTGGCTAGCTAGATACGATTAGCATACTAGCTACACTGAGCTGGAACCTAAAAGTGCATCTCGAGGAGAGGAAATGACGTTGAAATAGTGGCAGAGTAAAAAAAAAAGACAGTTTAAACATTAAGAAATGTTTTACATTTGTCACATCCCTAACAGTTAATAACCTTTGGTTTTCGGATTTAACAACATTTCTTAAACCTCAGTTGCATTTACATTTCTCGGTTGAGCCTTTCACCTGTGTAAAACCTCTCTTGATCCCACTGGAAGGGGGAATTAATGTTCATTTTCGGCACCAAAACTATTCTAATCAGAACTATAATATTTAGCCCAATCTTGATTAAAGGCCACAGCAAAGGTTTTCCTGTTTGTTAAAAGTTGTCCTTCATCTGCAGTTATGGGCTGCCCTCTTCAATTAAAACCACGCGTTCAATGGGGTTCAAGGCTAGAGACAGATGACCATTGCAAAATGTTGATTTTGAAAAACAGAAGCATATGCAGAAAAGTATGTCATACCTATGGTAAAATATGGTGGTGGATCTTTGATGTTATGGAGCTATTTTGTTTCCACTGGTCCTGGGGCCCTGGCTAAGGTCAACAGCCTTGTTTGTCAAGAGGTGTGGAAGGGGGGGAAGGTACCTGCAGTCAGAGAATAAGACAAGGATGCAAATGATATCCACTACTCTACCGGTCCAGAAGACATCAGCTAGACAACCAGAATCTTCCAACTCTCAGAGGTAAGTTTGCTTTCACTGGGGCTCATCTCAGATGTACATAGGTGGATAAGTGTTCGTAACTCGGTCCATCCCTGTCACAGAAGACTCCGAATTTGAATTAACCTGGTGTGCTCTCTGTGCTCTCGTAGAGAAAGACGTGTTGTGCTTAAGGGATGAATATCCAGATTGTGATACTGTTGTTTGCTCTAGTGAGCATCCCTTTAGCAGCAAGCCTCAACGGAGCTATCCTTAATGAAGGTATGTCTAGTGTGTGTGTGAGGCAGGTGAGTGTAGAGTGTCTCTGTCGGTCTCTGGGATGACAATAAAAAAAATGTTGGTCAAGAGGTGAAAAAAAGTTACAATTAGAACCTGTAGAGTACTTAAAGCATAAATATGTGCAATTAGGCTCAAATTGTTAGCTGTAGCTAAAGTGTTAGGACAACCGTAATAGCCATGAAAAATATCTTTAAGCTGCTTGTTGGTGTACTGTGACATGTGAGATACCTTCCTAACATGGTCATTGTTCTGCTATTATTGTCATAGCAGCTAATCATACCCTTATTCCAATTGGCACACTTATATCCAATGCTGAGTGTTCTGGCGCAAAATGGTGCTTTGCATTATCCAGTTGAGTGTCACACATTGCAGGTGGATGAGATCAGAGACCTAAGGGCCTAGATTCAATCCGTATCACCAAAGATCCACACTATTGTGCGATTTCAATTCAAAGGCAATGTTCCCACTTTAGCTGAGACTGCATTCACCCTAAATGGTAAAACACTGCATATGTCGGTTCAATAGAAAATTATCCAGATATAAGGCAGATCTTCCACACTACAGATTGAATCTAACCCCTTATACCAGCAATGCTAAAAAATTTATTTTATTCAACTGAGACATTTACTTTGTTCGTATTCTTAAATTTTATATTTTGCTTCTTATTGTTGCATTGTCGAGAAGGAACCTGCAAGTAAGCATTTCGTTGGACAATGAGTATCCCGTACATATGACTAATTCAATGCAGGAAAACTGAAATCAGTCTTACCTCATTTCTACCAGCAACTCACGTGTGCAATTAGAGGCGAAAAAAACCTCTAGATCAACTTTACTCCACACACAGAAACGCATAAAGCTCTCCCTCGCCCTCCATTTGGCAAATCTGACCATAACTTTATCTTCCGGATTCTTGCTTACAAGCAAAAACTAAAGCAGGAAGTACCAGTGAAGAGCTCAATACGGAAATGCCTTCTATGCTCACTTCGAGGCGAACAACACTGAACCATGCATAAGAGCACACAGTGTGTGAGTAAGACCTTTAAACAGTTTAACATTCACAAGGCCGCAGGGCCCTACGGATTACCAGGACATGTACTCAGAGCATGCGCTGACCAGCTGGTGAGTGTCTTCACTGACATCTTCAACCTCTCCCTGACCCAGTCTGTAATACCTACATGTTTCAAGTAGACCACCATAGTCTGTGTGCCCAAGTGCACCAAGGTAACCTGCCTAAATTACTATTGCCCCGTAGCACTCACAGCTGTAGCCATGAAATGCTTTGAAAGGCTTGTCATGGCTCACATCAACACCATCATCCTAGACACCCTGGACCCACTCCAATTTGCATACCGCCCCAACAGATCCACAGATGAGGCATTCCCTTTCCCACCTGGACAAGAGGAACAGTGTATTCTGAGAGGGTTTCATCAGGGAAGTATTTGTACTCCAATGTAGTAAAGAGAAAGGAATGTCATTTTCAGGGTACAATGGTATACTTAGTTAGTAGTAGGCCTACATGTTATTCAAACTCTACCCAAAGAACTTTATACAATAACTAGACCCCACAAACTGATCCATCTGAAACTCTGTCTGAGCATCAAGGACCATTTTGTTTGTGTTGGGAGGTCAAGAGGTTGCTAACCAGGTGCTACAGCTGAGCTGATCATGTCTTACTGGACCCTGGTGCATTGTGAATGCGCATGCTGAAAGCACTAGTATGTGCTATTCTAATTAAAACAAAATGTATATTAGGCTACATTGTATTGTTTTACAACTTTTGTCTTCTTTACCAGAGCAGTAAACATGATGGCTACAGGTTAAAAGCTAAATCAATATGGTCAACTGATCATCGTACAGACAGATACAGTTGGGGTCAAATATATTGGTAACCTTGTACGATTCACTATTTATTTTGAAAGTACATTGAAATAAAAAAAAAACTGTTCATGTGTTATTGTTTGATTTACAACTGCACATAACTCCCAAAATGTAATAATAAAGAATGAAATTGCGATTTTTCACTAAGTTATTCAAAGTTCTAATTAATTTGGTTGGAGGCAAGTTATTCTCGTTTACTGTGTAATTTACTGCGCTTTGACATCCACCACCAACTACTGTAACTCAAAAAAAGAAAGAAAATGATGGTGTGTCTATGTCTGTAAGTTGCTACAGTATGTCTGATATTTGTCTCAATCATTTTTCTCTGCTGCTTTCTTGGTTGAACCAGGTCTCACTTGAAAAAATCAATTCTCTCTCAATGAGACTAAACTGGATAAATAAAGGTTGAATAAAAAAAAGAAAGTCAGTGTTAACAGAACAATAGAAGCCAGGGGATTCAAACACAGCAAATGTATTACTCAAAAAGGTATACACATGAAAGAACAAATTGTACAAGTGGATTAAACAAATGTTTTTCCTGGATTGTAACAAATCCATGACCCACTTATCAGGGAATCTTTAAGATCCAATATGTATACTGACTTAAAAGGTGTTGGTTTTTCATTAAATACATTACTAATCAGGGTGGAATGATATTGATCTGCACAATCATAAACAGTTCAGATATCTGCAAGTGATTCAAAGTAGGCCTATTTTATCCAAGAAAGGTTGAATAAATGCCAGGTGCTTTCGCATCATGTATGCAGTACTGGAACGAAACCATAATGTTTACAGATCGGTAAACATTTCAGATTTTTTGCAACAATAGACATTTGAAAAATTCGAGAAAAAAAAGTTATTTGTGGTTTTTGTTTGAAGGTGAATATTCCTCTAGTAGTAGTGAGAGACCGCTATGGTGAGATATCATATGCATTCTTCAGGTCTTTGCCTCCTGATTTAATGGGGTTGACCAATAAGTAAAAACATGTCTCCAAACCTCGGAAGCATTCCAATCGGCACTCTATTCCCTATGTGTAGTGCACTTTGCATACTTTGCTGGTGCTCCTGCCTGGCCACCATCTCCTTCACCCACAGCCCTTCTTTCTCCCTCCCCCTGGGCCGTCCCAGTGCATCCTGCCTCCTGTGGGGTCCAGTCCCAGCGCCACACATGAAGCATGTGGTCATAGAAGGAGCAGCTGGCCATCAGGCAGGACACTGCAGGGCTGTCCACGGCAGGGTTAGGACAGGCAGGTGGGCCTGCCACAGAGCTAGCAGACGGGGATAAACTCTCAGGTATGTAACGTCCTGTGTCATCCTCCAAGGAGGTGTCGAAGCTGGCAGTGGGAGATTCATACTGAATCCTTAGGTGTCCTCCTGTACGGCTCTCTGTTTGGGACTGTCTTGGCTCTGTGGCCTCCAGAGGGGAGCATGGGGGAGGCTCCTCCAGGGAAAGCTGGGACCAGTCAGCCCCATAGGCCAGGGAATTGTGGAGGATATAGGAGGCTAGGACAGAACACGCTCCTCCGCTGCCCTCTAGAGGAAGAAATAAATATTACAGATTTGACAAAATGACAAGACATAACTTGGGTCTTATTCATAAGAACACAGGGGAGAAAAACTTTTGCAATAAATAAATAAAACAAGTTTCTTATTGGACAAATTCAGGTAGGCCCCTCCCTGATTCTGTTGTTTCCTTGTGAATACAACCCGCTCTTCAACCAGACAGACATGGTAGTTCTGGCAAAGCGACGAGTTTTCATGTGAGCAGCATCACGTCCCAGACAGTCAGACTCACCCAGAGCTTGCTGGCAGTGAAGGATGTGGAAGTCGTTGTGCATGCAGGCAGCCAACAGCAAGTGCTCATGGGTAGGATGCCACTTCAGTCTCCACACTCCGCCACCCAGAGCACTCTCACTGAGAGGCTGACGCATGTTCCTCTCGTCCCACAGAAGCACCTGCTCGTCATAGCTACAGGACAGGAGACAGTTCACATGATTCACTGCATCTCACATGGAACACGTTTCCCTATATAGTGCACAACTCTTGTCCAGAGTCCAGATATTCCTTATAGAGTGCACTACGTTTGAACAGAGCCCTGTGGGCTCTGGTCAAAAGTAGTGCACTACATTGAGAACAGTGTGCCATTTCGGACACAAGCACTATAGGGTTCGTATGGGCCTCAGGGTTTGACACCAATCTATCTTTCACACATCTGGTAAGTAACATCAAATAGTATGTTGATAGAAAAAACTAATTACTTAGCTTTTCTCCCAGGAACACTTAGTGAATATAATGGGGAGCTTGATGAATACAAGGATTATAGTATATTATAATATCAGCCTGGCCTTCTGAAAATAAAACCCCTATCTCAAATAGTAAAATCAATGTTCATTTACCTGCCTGTGGCTAGAATGCGCTCCCGATGTGGGCTACTGTGTACACTGCATACACCCATCGAGTGCCTTCAAGAAAGGAACAACAGTATTGGTTACATGTTCATTTAAGACATGTTTCTGATGCACCTACTTACTTTGCCATGGGAATGGCGAATGCATTTTGACTGCGTATTGTGTCAACATGCTCACCTCCTGCTGGTGAATGTGGGGGAAGAGGGACCCATCCTAAGATCCCATCCCTTAAGTTTGCAGTCATCCCCGCCTGCCAGGTGCATTCCATTCAGACAACACACACACACACACACACACACACACACACACACACACACACACACACACACAGAAGATAAAAACATAGGATGCATGTCACAAGACCTTTTAAAACATGAGGATCCAGTCTGCTCAAAAAGCATGACAACCCTGATCACCTTATTAAGGCAAAGTGTAAACATCATCATCACACAAGGAGGGGTCAAACATTTCGGTTTCAGAAACAAAGACAAATAGGATGGATAACACAGAACTTGACAGGAGGGTACTGAGCACTAAGCAGCCTGTATTAGCTAGATGTGTTTCGAGAGGGAGTGTTACCGGAGTAGACAAGCTGAGTATCCCAGTATGAGAATGCTGAGATCCAGGCTTCAAAGTCGTGGGCCTTCCACTGTGACACGGCAGTGAGACTGTTCTCCCCCAGGGACAAGACGTTGACACAGCCCGCAGAGTCACTGGACACCACATGCACGTCACTACTGCAGAGAGGAAGAGGAGAGGATACACCATGGTTGCGTCTCAAATGGCACCCTATTCCCTATCTTGTGCACTACTTTTAAACAGGGCCCACAGGGATGAAAGCCCTAGGTAATCACATAACTTAGTACTATATCCTAAACAATTCTACTGTGCTGCTCTTTCCCTGACAATGTTAAAATGTAAAATGACTTAAATGGAAAATTATTATTCCTAAAATGATATTACTCCTGTCTGAACAGACAAAACCATTCAAAATACTACATCAGAGAGCATCATTTAGCCTCAAGGAATCAATAGCTTAATTTTTTTGTTGCTGTGGATCAAGTTTTATCATAAGCACTTAAAGTCGGGAAGGCCGCAATTTGGGCAGCATGCACGCCAAATATAGAACAGCTTGTTGCATTGTGGCCATAGACATATAATCCACAGAAGGGTTTTGAAAACCTGTAAGCCAGGCAATTTGACTGTTAAACTCATGGGTACACTAGCTATTGCTGCAAGCCCTGACTTGAATGGATTATATTACTATGGTTGGTTGCGGCTGTCAGTTGGCCTTTCGCAAATTTCAAGATATAATTGAGAGAGAAACTTTAAAGTTTGGAAAGCAAATGCCTACTGCTGAAAATAGAAGACTAATCTGTCTGTAGAAGCCAACAACTTTTGAGCGATTCTGAGCGAACCACACTGTTTTTCTAAGTAGCTTATCTTGAAATAAGTCTTTGGCATGAGTGCATCGGCCATCACTGGTGAGTAGCCTTGGCTTCATCTTCATCATTCAGTGCCACTGGAAAGTTATTTAGTAGCCTACTGCAACCTATAATATACACTGAGTGTAAAAAACATTGAGTTGCACCCCCTCTGTCCTCAGAACAGCCTCAATACGTCAGGCATGGACTCTACAAGGTGTCGAAAGCGTTCCACAGGGGTGACGGTCCATGTTTTCCCACAGTTGTGTCAAGTTGACTGGGTGTGCTTTGGGTGGTGGACCATTCTTGATATGCACAGGAAACTGTTGAGCGTGATAAACCCAGCAGCTTTGCAGTTCTTGACACTCAAACCGGTGTGCCTGGCACCCACTACCATACCCTGTTCAAAGGAACATCAATCTTTTGTCTTGCCCATTCACCCTCTGAATGACACACATACACAATCCATGTCTCAATTGTCTCAAGGCTTAAAAATAAAATAAAGGGGGATTAGAAATGATGCAAACAATTAAATTAATAGAACCTACAATCTGCAATATTAAAGTTGATCTACCCCCCCAAAATAAAAATAAAATACAAATGATGTATTTTTGTTTTGTTTTTTTACCTCTTTCTCTCCCCAATTTCAAGGTATCCAATTGGTAGTTACAGTCTTGTCTCATCGCTGCCACTCCCGTACGGACTCGGGAGAGGCAAAGGTCGAGAGCCATGCATCCTCCGAAACACGACCCAACCAAGCCGCACTGCTTCTTGACACAATACCCGCTTAACCCGGAAGCCAGCCGCACCAATATGTCGGAGGAAACAGCGTACACCTGGCGACCGTGTCATCGTGCATGTGCCCGGCCCGCCACAGGAGTCGCTAGAGCGCGATGGGACAAGGACATCCCTGCCGGCCAGACTCTCCCCTTACCCGGACGACGCTGGGCCAAATGTATGCCGCCCCATGGGTCTCCCGGTCACAGCAGTGCTCAACCCAGGACCTCTAGTGGCACAGCTAGCCCTGCGATGCAGTGCCTTAGACGACTGCGCCACTCGGGAGGCACAAATGATGTATTTTAACATGTAAATGACGTAGAATTGCATGAAATGCATTTATTTCAAGGCCCTGCTAAAGAAAATCCCCATGTGTGGAAATCTAAAAATAACGGCCCTGTTCAACTGTATGCCACTACGGAAATGTGACTATAGATGCATGCAATGCTTTATAATTTAATCTTTATTTAACTAGGCAAGTCAGTTAAGAACAAATTCTTATTTACAATGACGGACTACACCGGCCAAACCTGGACGACGCTAGGCCAATTGTGTGCCGCACTATGGGACTCCCAATCACGGCCGGTTGTGATACAGCCTGGATTTGAACCAGGGTGTCTGTAGTGATGCCTCTAGCACTGAGATGCAGTGCCTTAGACAGCTGCACCACTCGGGAGCCCAAATAATTAACTTGAAACAGACAAACATACCACAGACATGCTTACATTTTACTGACTATTAGAACATTAGAACATGGTCTTTAATAACCTCCAATGCAACGTTCCGTATATCCCAAATGAAGCCATGATCCTCACCTGTTACCTCTTCCAGTGGACCAGTCTAATGACAGAGCCAACTTATCAGGTCCCAGTCCCAAACTGGTCACAGTCTGCAGAGCACACCGGCCTTCCTACTGGAGACACGTATCCATAAGAGCAGTACCCAAAGCTAGGGTTGCACAATTCCCTAGTTTTTCTGAAATCCTGTTTAGAGGATTACAGATGTTGTGCTTATTCCATCCTGATTCCAGTAATATTGCAATCAGGATATCTGGAAAACCAGGGAATTTGGGGAAGTTACCAGAATTTTGCAACCCTAGCCCAAACACACTTTAACATAACGGACAGGGATATTCGACAGTGAATGAATCTGTATCTCACCTGACTGTCTATGAGTCTGTGCAGCTGTAGCTCCCCACTGGCTGTAGCCATGCCCAACAGAGGCCTCTCTGACACTGGCACATGACACCTGAAAATAGAGGTATAGCATCAAAGTAATCATCAAGGCCAGGTGGAGGATCTCCATTGAAATTGCTTTTTAGTTCAGGACAAGGTTTAATATGTCTAGGAAACCAGCCCAAACTGAAAAAAAAGCTTGTAGCTGTTTGCATCATCTTACCATTTTATATCTAATATGGCTGGTGTGTCAATCCGCTGCAGCTCACTGAGGGGCGGACACATAGGTCCTTGTTGACGAAACTTGAACAGGTACAGTCGGCCAATCCGAGTAGCCGCGTCCTCTGGTCCCTGATGATTGCACAATGAGAGAACTGTTACGCCACCTTATACACACACCAGAGTTTCAACATGTATGAGAAGTAACAACTTTCTGATATACAGTCAGTGACATAGATCATGGTGTATGGTCATACACTACATGACCAAAAGTATGTGGACGCCTGCTCGTCGAACATCTCATTCCAAAAATCATGGGCATTAATATGGAGTTGGGCCCCCTTTGCTGCTATAACATCCTGCACTCTTCTGGGAAGGCTTTCCACTAGATGTTGGAACATTGCTGCAAGGACTTGCTTCCATTCAGCCACAAGAGCATTAGTGAGGTCGGGCACTGATGGCTTAGATCGGGTTGCTTGTAGCTGGTTTGAGAATTACTTAAAAGACAGAACACAGTGTGTACATACTGATGGCGTTAAGTCAGGATTTCTAGTCATAACAAAAGGTGTCCCACAGGGTTCGATTCTTGGTCCAGTTCTTTTCACAATTTATATTAACAGCATTGGTCTATTTAACTGTCATCTGTAAGTAGATGAAACTGTTGTATACGCTACAGCCTCTACGGCAGCTCAGACTCTGTTGACTCTTCAATCTGCTTTTACTACCTTGCCTGAAGTTGGTACTAAATGCTGGTAAAATCAAGTACATGTTATTTTCCAAATCATGTAATGATGTACCTGATGATTTTTGCATAAGTAGGTTAGATGGTGCCCCCATTGATCGTGTCCCCGCCTAAAAATATCTGGGCATCTAGATTGACGAAAAGCTATCTTTTCAAAAGCATGTTGACGAGTTAATTTCTTGGCTAAGAATTAAGTTGGGCTTCTTTTATAGGAATAGGGCTTTCCTTTCATTAAAAATAGTAGAAAACATAATTCAGTCTACATTTATTCCTGTTAAAGTGTATAGCGATATTATAAACATGAATGCAGCTGCCAGTGTTTTGAAGCCTTTGGACACAATTTATCATAGCGCACTTCGTTTTATAACATCTGACAGTTTTAACACTCACCACTGCATCTTTTAACATAAAGTTGGTTGGACCTCGCTAAAAACACGTACAGTGGGGGGGGAAAAGTATTTGATCCCCTGCTGATTTTGTACGTTTGCCCACTGACAAAGAAAGGATCAGTCTATAATTTTAATGGTAGGTTTATTTGAACAGTGAGAGAATAACAACAAAAATATCCAGAAAAACGCATGTCAAAAATGTTATAAATTGATTTGCATTTTAATGAGGGAAATAAGTATTTCACCCCCTCTCAATCAGAAAGATTTCTGGCTCCCAGGTGCCTTTTATACAGGTAACGAGCTGAGATTAGGAGCACACTCTTAAAGGGAGTGCTCCTAACCGCAGCTTGTTACCTGTAAAAAAGACACCTGTCCACAGAAGCAATCAATCAACCAGATTCCAAACATTCCACCATGGCCAAGACCAAAGAGCTCTCCAAGGATGTCAGGGACAAGATTGTAGACCTACACAAGGCTGGAATGGGCTACAAGACCATCGCCAAGCAGCTTGGTGAGAAGGTGAAAACATTTGGTGCGATTATTCGCAAATGGAAGAAACACAAAATAACTGTCAATATCCCTCGGCCTGGCGCTCCATGCAAGATCTCACCTCGTGGAGTTGCAATGATCATGAGAACGGTGAGGAATCAGCCCAGAACTACACGGGAGGATCTTGTCAATGATCTCAAGGCAGCTGGGACCATAGTCACCAAGAAAACAATTGGTAACACACTATGCCGTGAAGGACTGAAATCCTGCAGCGCCCGCAAGGTCCCCCTGCTCAAGAATACATATACATGCCCGTCTGAAGTTTGCCAATGAACATCTGAATGACTCAGAGGACAACTGGTGAAAGTGTTGTGGTCAGATGAGACAAAATGGAGCTCTTTGACATCAACTCAACTCCCCATGTTTGGAGGAGGAGGAATGCTGCCTATGACCCCAAGAACACCATCTCCACCGTCAAACATGGAGGTGGAAACATTATGCTTTGGGGGTGTTTTTCTGCTAAGGGGACAGGACAACTTCACCACATCAAAGGGACGATGGACGGGGCCATGTACCGTCAAATCTTGGGTGAGAACATCCTTCCCTCAGCCAGGGCATTAAAAATGGGTCGTGGATGGGTATTCCAGCCTGACAATGACCCAAAACACACAGCCAAGGCAACAAAGGAGTGGCTCAAGAAGAACCACATTAAGGTCCTGGAGTGGCCTAGCCAGTCTCCAGACCTTAATCCCATAAATCTGTGGAGGGAGCTGAAGGTTCGAGTTGCCAAACGTCAGCCTCGAAACCTTAATGACTTGGAGAAGATCTGCAAAGAGGAGTGGGACAAAATCCCTCCTGAGATGTGTGCAAACCTGGTGGCCAACTACAAGAAATGTCTGACCTCTGTGATTGCCAACAAGGGTTTTGCCACCAAGTACTAAGTCATGTTTTGCAGAGGGGTCAAATACTTATTTCCCTCATTAAAATGCAAATCATTTTATAACATTTTTGACATTAGTTTTTCTGGATTTTTTTGTTGTTATTCTGTCCCTCACTGTTCAAATAAACCTACTATTAAAATTATAGACTGATCATTTCTTTGTAAGTGGGCAAAGTCACTGAGCACTTCATTAAGGCCATTCTACTGGCAATGTTTGTCTATCAAATCAAATCAAATTTATTTATATAGCCCTTCGTACATCAGCTGAAATCTCAAAGTGCTGTACAGAAACCCAGCCTAAAACCCCAAACAGCAAGCAATGCATGGTAGGTTTATGGTCTATGGAGATTGCATGGCTGTGTGCTCGATTTTATACACCTGTCAGCAATGGGTGTGGCTGAAATAGCTGAATCCACTCATTTCAAGAAGAGTCCACATACACTATATATACACAAAGGTATCTTGGCTTTGATTGTCTGTTTGTCTAACGACAGTGTCTACAATCTTACCGCATCTGGCCCTTTCTGAAGTTGATATGTTCCACATGCCAGTATGTTGTGCCACTGTGGGATGGGGCACCACTCCACTGTGTCGGCACTCAGCTCTGTGTCGAACACCTGTAGACTGCGGGTCCTTGACTTCCAAGCCATCGCAAAAGTTTCTGCATATTACTGGACCACAGCACCAGTCAAATATGGACAGTGTCAACAATTATTATGCCAAGATATAACGGCCCACCATCAACATAAACACGGGTAACATAAGATTGGAGCAAATATTAGTTAACTAGCTAGCTAACTATTTAACTGCTGGTTGAGATACATGCAACATAAACAAGCTAGCCTCCAGCTAGCGCACATATTTAGCAAAACCAGCACTAACGTTACTGTTAACAAGCTACAATTGACCTCCCTACTTGGCTAGCAACAGGCGTCTAGACGAACATCTAGCTAGCTACACAGTTCAAACTATAGTATTTCGATTTAATTATAACGCACATAATATCCCAATAAGCTATATTTGTTTACAGATCAACATACATTCTGATAAAGAAATTAGAAACATACATGTGAAGCAGCTATTCGGCTGGCAAACACTTCCTGAATGACGCTGCCACGTCACCGACTGGGGGCTACATTCAGCATCGAAACGTTGCACAATGTTACATAGACGTGGGGTATCACTATCCACCCACTGGCAACCACACACAGTGGATGTTCCCTGACCATCAGCTCTTACCCACACCAACACAAAATATGGATGGTAATCTACCGTTGACCCAATCATCGTATTGCACCGTGGTAGATAAAAAAGACCAGTCTAAACTAATATGCTACACGCATACAACATCTGGGATATTCAATGTTGGGTGAGTGTTGATAGCTATCTAGCCATTTCCGTATGGGTAGAAACCATGCGTTATAACAACGTAAACTGACCAGAAAACTGACCTAGCGAGCTACAGTAGTTGTGGACATGTAGCTAGCTATTTATTATTCAATAGCGATTATACAGTTTTGCTCAAATAGAGAGGCGATCTCATCGACTCGGGTGAATCACAGTAAACTCGTGCTGCAGTGTTCAGGTTAGTGCTAACAACAACAATAACAACGACAACAAAGCTGCCGCCAGTAGTACTATATAGATATTGCTATACTATTCACATGTAAAAGAAAGATTGGTGTAGTAACACATACAGCTAACATCATACTGGTTTTCTGTTTCAGTTTGACAAATGCCTTTGATGTGTGGAGCACAGATTTCACTGAGGAGACATTGAACCAGTTTGTATGTATCCTGTAAAAAATATGAAGGTTCTTAATTCATTATTTTGGCATTTCCCCTCTGTATATGATAACAAAATGACAGGCACAGTTATTTTCAGAGACAGAAGTTTGCCTTAAAGTCAACAGAGGATTATATCCTGAAAATCAGGTATGTTTATCCCAGTTCCCAGTTTATTTTAATCCAAGGACCTCATGCAGTCCTTGAGATCCTTACAAGATCCTTTACACTTTCCATGCCTTTACAATACTTGCATATTCCTTTTATTCCTCCCCTCTCCTATGTTCTTCCAGGTCTGCGTGTGGGAGTGGGAGAGTGTCGGTATCGGTGCAGGACACCAGTGCAGTGCTCTATGTAGCGGCCAGTCCAGGAGACCTGAGTGTGACTCTGTCCAGACTAAAAGAACAAGAGGCTAAAGAGGTCCTGAGAGAGCTGCTGTTTAGAATGGCAGACAGCCTGACCCATTTAAACAATACTGGTGAGGTTAGGGACTAAGCTCTTATACAGCATACGACGTTCTCCTCACATGCTGTACACTTTCCGATCTAGGGAAGGCCTTGCTAACTGCTGTTACAGAATACATGTGTACTCTTACCACACAGTCTTTATGTTCTCTGTTGTGTTTCTGTGTTCTGTCCAGCAGGCCCTACCTCATTCAGTCCTGGGAAGAGTCCGCACAAACGGAATACAGGTGCTGTGTGACAAGTTCTCTTCATCTTCTTTTTTCTGTAGATATGTATTTTTAGTTGCCTTGGTAAATTACAATAGAACATAGCTCATCCTCTATCCTCTATCCTCGTAGCTCATCCTCATAGAGGTGTATTAGGAACGATGATGTATATTATAGTAAATGCTACTCTTGCCCTTTCAGACTTTGAGCCAAGGAGACACCAGCAGAGTGGCCAAACTATGGCAGTCAAGAAGCGTCTCCCAGGAGATTCTCTCATCAACCCAGGAACTAAGAGGTAGGTACCTTCTCACTGAGATCAGGACAGTGCCTGTGACCCAAATGGCACCCTATCTCATATATAGTGTACTACTTTTTACCAGGGCCCATAGGTCTCAGCTTAAAAGTAGTGCACTATAAAGGGATAAGCCTTTGTTCCAAAATAGTCCACTAGTTTAAAAGGCTGGGCCCTGGTCAAAAGTAGTGCACTATAACTGGAATAGGGTGGCATTTGGGACATAGCGACAGGCGGTCTTTACATACTGTATTTACATGCATCTGCATGAAAATAATGTAAAGAGACAAGTTCACTATTATTTCTGTTTTTCTGACCTTTTTCAGAAAGCGTCAAGCAACCGGGGTGGCATTTGATGAAGACGATCAGTGATAATTTGCTAAGAGGAACGACCACAGTTGCTTTCCATACTTGCTGTCACATTTCTCCAGCATACAAACAATATAGTGCATGAATGTTCTTTTAATCCACTAACACTAAGCCATACAGCTTCATCAACAAAAATAATATACCCATTTAATGAATACTGTCCAAATGATGACAATCTGCTTTTTAAGGACTAATGGGGTAGAGTCCCAAATGGCACTCATTCCCTATTTGGTGCACTACTTTTGACCAGAACCCTATGGGTTATGATTAAAAGTAGTGCACTATATAGGGTGCAATTTTAGACGCACTCATTATCATTACCTCAATCACTGTGGGAAGACTTGAAACATTATATTTAAAAAAAAATTCTCCCCAATTTTGGTATCCAATTGGTAGTTACAGTCTTGTCTCATCGCTGCAACTCCCGTACGGACTCGAGAAAGGCGAAGGTCGTGAGCCGTGCGTCCTCCGAAACACAACCCAACCAAGCCACACTGCTTCTTGACACAATGCCCGCTTAACCCGGAAGCCAGCCGCACCAATGTGTCGGAGGAAACACCGTACACCTGGTGACCGTGTCGGCGTGCATTGCGCCCGGCCTGCCACAGGAGTCGCTAGTGCGCAAAGGGACAAGGACATCCCTGCTGGCCAGACCCTCCACTAACCCGGACGCAGCTGGGCCAATTGTGCACCGCCCCATGGGTCTCTCGGCTGCGACAGAGCCTGGACTCGAACCCAGAATCTCTAGTGGCATAGCCTTAGACCACTGCACCACTCGGGAGGCCCGTATTTTAATCTTTTAACTTTATAATAAACATTACTTTTTAAAGCCATTCTCCTTGTCCAATCATTCATGTTGATTCGTTCAAATAACATAATTATAATTAAGAACAAGTTAGTGAAATCTGCTCAGGAAACCATGAAATGGCTCCTGTATATCAGACTATGATTCTCATATCTTTATTGTTAGCAAAATGACTGCAAGCCTTCAAAGAGCATGTGCAGTAAACTATTTGGTTCTAATACCTAATGTTGAAGGTAGCTACTAGAATACTATGATTAAATGTATGATTAAAACCATAGATAATAAAAAGGACCCAATTGATACCTGATTTATTTGTCATTTTTTTGTTTAAAAATCCAGATCACCCAACGTGAAGCACAGAATACAGAAACAACAGTAGAATCAGCAACAAGTCCAAATGTAACACAAGAAGAACAAATATGAACAGATGCTTTACAACAGAAAAATGTCAGACACATTTTCATAAAATATATAGATATATATTATATTCATATGCACACATACACTACCTGGGTAAATTCCAAAGCATTTTTGCTTTAGAGCAAAGCCAAGTAATCACTAGATTGATGAAAAAAATAAAATCTCATCGTATTTGCACCCATGTAGAATTGCACCTAATCCTCATATTTGCTGGTGTCGTTAAAAAAAAACGGTGTTTTTGTTTTACCTTTACTCCAGAGACCTTTGAACAATAAGTTCTCGTCAATTGTACATGTTTTTTTTTTTTTTTTTTTTAAATCAAGCTTTTTTGTTGCTCAGGGAAAACTTCAAATACCTTTAAGTATTCAGAGATGTTGGGTGGCAACAAAAGTTGCAATAGATCAAATAATGATCAAAACCATCTAAAAATGGTCCTAAACCACATCGCTGTTCCTTTGAGGTCCAGAGTGATTTGGACACAGAGTCACAGAACTCTAGTTAAAGCAGAGCATCACGGTCATCATTTAGTCTGAGTTAAAGGACACAAGTTAGCCTCAAGTTCATTACATCTTTCCTCACGGCTTTTCAGATCCGACATATATAGGTAGCATTAATTAACACATTTCAAAGACAGGCTTGGTTTCTCATTCTCATATTAGTCCACATGAAAAATGATAATTTTGTCCTGGACTTCAGTAAAACATTTCACCTACTTTACATTCTGAGGAAAACAAATTACAACAATCAGTTTCCTTGTTTCATAGTAAAAGGATAACAACCACCCCAGTCAAGATATTTTTTTTCTCCAAATAAGTCCAAATAGGTCCCACATTAAGAAATCACCAAAATATGTGTTAAATTACATAGAATTAGTCCATGAAATAACTTAAGCAATTTCTGAGAGGAATAAAGAGAGAACACAAGTATATCTTTACAACACAAACACCCCATGAACATATCCATTTCAAATCACATGGCAACGTACATATTCAAGAAATGACAAACATTTCGCTTCATTAATGATGTGGTGTGGGTGTTCTTTAAAATTCTAATGTGCTCCAACTTCCAAAAGATAAGTCAGCTGACTTGAAAGCATCTTGTAAATCATACAATCTCAAGTTCAAACTAAACAATGATAAGAAAGTTCAACTTCTTTTTCTCACAGTGATGGTAGTGCAGTAGTGTATGCTTATTATTGTAAATCCTGTATGTGTCCTTTCTTATAGGTATTACAGGATAGAGTTATTATTAAGTTCAGTTCTTTTCACGGTTTTTGATTACTTAAATTATCTTGTTGATTACCTTCATTGTAAAGTAAGTTATTACATAGTGTCCAACATAGGATCTTGTCGAAAGAAACAAATCATTATGATTTGTAGAAGCACAAAATTCAGCATTCAGTAGAAAGTGCTCTAATTATCATGTCGAGACAAAAATATACAGTGTCCAAATGAAGAGGCTAGAGATTTGGGAGGCACCATCAGCATCGTCAACATATAGAATCACTCCGTTACATTCTCTTAAAAGAGGAAATCTGGTGCAGCTTTCCTCTGACTCACTTAGTCTAGTAAAGTGATAAAACAAATAAAAGGCCAACGATTCAGGACTCACGTCAAAACTTACTTAGCTATCAACCATCATCAGTTATTGCGAAATCAATCACAGATCAGATATCTGTCCTGTATAGTCCTGTATACATTTAGAAAATAAATCATTCTTCTTGCCACAGAAAAATATATATATATATACACACTGTATGACACAACACTAGTTTGACTGGTTTCATGACAGCATGCTCTCAAGGCAGGTAGAGGATTTTAAAGGGGGTTGGGGTGGAATTTCTGGTTGAATAGGAACATTGAGTCCGAAATGGCACACTATTCCCTTCAGTACATGATGCACTACTATTGAACAGAGCCCCATGGGCCATGGTCAAAAGTGGTGCACTATATAGGGAATAGGGTGCGATTTAGGACGTAGCCTTGTACTTTGGCAGTTACGGAACACATTTGACCAATGTTGAATCACAAATTCACTGCGTCAAACATCTGATAAAAGATTAAACTTAGTAAGGTGGTCATATCAGAAGGAATTCTATGATATTTTGTGACATCATCGGCAGTGAATGAAGCCAACTTACTAGTAGCGACATTAATACCTAATCAGACCTTTTGATTTCAGTCCTTTCTAGATGGACCACATTGGTTTTCAGTGTTCCCATCTATCAATATATATAAAAAAAATACATATAAACATTCCTATAACAACATATCTCCATTAAAATGCAAGCATTCGCACTGTAGCAGTATGTTTCCCATGACAGAAGACCTATCTCTTCGTCACCTCAGGCTTTAACCATGGCTAATTCTGTGATAGCTATGAGAGACTGACTTCACTTTTCTGTCCTTCTCTTTTCTGTCCCACGATGTCGCCTTCTCTGAGTCCAATGCCTCAGTCTCTCTCACTGTTAGGTGCTTGAGGCTAAAAAATGAAATGTATCTTACTTTCCCCTGGGTAGATAGAGACGGTACATTCTCTTCCTAGTACATGTAAATCAGTGGAGGCTGGTGGGAGGAGCTATAGGAGGATGGGCTCATTGTCATGGCTGGAATAAAATCAATGGAACGGAGTCAAACATTCCAGCCATTACAATGAGCCCTGCCTCCTATAGCTTCTCCCACCAGCCTCCTCTGATGTATATTTCCTCCTCTCTCTAATAGACACACCCTCTCTGAGTTTCCTCCTCCCACGTGGTCTGTCCAGCCACGCCCCCTCTCTGAGTTTCCACAGTTCAACAGACAGTATCTGTGTTAAAGGAGAGCTGCACCTGCCATGGAGACATACCGGTGATTAGTAAAGGATAAAATACAGTCAAGTTGACTTTCAGTTAAGTACTTACTTATTACTTATTAAGTTAAAGTGTGATCTGCACAGTGTATCTATGTAGACAACATCCCATCTCCCTTTCTCAGTCTTCTCCTCTCCCCTCAAACCCTCTCTTCCCTTTACACCCTCTCCTCCTCTTTCTCCTCTCTCTTCCCGCCTCTCACCCTCTCCTCTTCAAAGCTGATGAGGCCCTCATCATCGTCACTCTCCAGTTCCTCCGGCTCTTCGCTGACCAGGGCGCTGAGCTCCGTATTGGCCGGCCGGGGCCTCAGCAGGGTGAGCAGGCGCTGCAGGGGTGACTGGCCTCCACCAGGGGGGGAACTCTCCTGCTGCTCAAGGTTGTCACTTTGCTTCTTGGCAAAGTTCACGAACACCTAGGGGAGGGAGAGAACGCAGAGAAACAAAGACAAGGGTATATAATTGAGACTTTTTATCTTAGATGTTCCAGCTGCAAGGCCTTCCTCAAGTCAACAAACAAACATGAAAGGGAGCAATAACAGCTGTCTGTGCATGCACAGATTTTTTTTAAATAAACGTTTAAAATCACCTCATCTGTACTGTCTCAGTGTGGAAATTACCAGTGGTGTAAAGTACTTAAGTAAGCATACTTCAAAGTACTACTTAAGTAGCTTTTTGGGGTATCTGTACTTTACTATTTATATTTTTGTCAATTTTTACTTTTACTTCACTACATTCCTAAAGAAAATGATGTATTTTTTACTCCATACATTTTCCCTGACACCCCAAAATACATAAATGTTACATTTTGAATGCTTAGCAGGACAGGAAAATTGTCTAATTCCCACTTATCAACATCCAGAACATCCCTGGTCGTCCATACTGCCTCTGATCTGGCAGACTAAAATGCTTTGTTTGTAAATTATGAGTGTTGGAGAGTGCCCCATGGCTATCTATAAATAAAAATAAAATAAGCAAATGATGCTGTCTGGTTTGCTTTATATAAGGAATTAGAAAATATTGATATTTTTACTTTTGATATTTAAGTATATTTTAGCAATTACATTTACTTGTGATACTTAAGTATATTTCAAACCAAATACTTTCAGACTTTTATTGAAGTAGTATTTTACTGGGTGACTTTAACTTTTACTTGAGTCATTTTCTGTTAAGTTATCTTGACTTTTTCCACCACTGGAAATGACTAAAACACAGTGTAACAGTAACTCACATTGTCCAGTGTGGTCTGGCTGACAGAGTAGTCCTCTATCCCCAGCGCCTCCACCACCTGCTCCATCTTACTGAACACCTGGGCCAGGGAGATCCTGTCGGACTTCAGCTGGAACTGGACCTTAGTGTGGTGGCGCTCCTGGGGGTGGATTCAATTCAAACAACTTGTCTTACTTGCAATCACACCTGCAATTGGTTTTTTTTCCTGCCACTGACTCTGCTGATAGCGGTTATGTCAAAAACCTATACCTGCAACAACTGGGATATGTGGTCCAACTAAACTCAGGGTTCTACTCAATCTGTAAAGCTGAAGCTTTAATTTAAAGGTAATTTCCGATTGAGCCGACGACATACGCAAATGCGTTCTCTGCTAAAGCAGGAACATTGCCTTTAAATTTAAATCACGCTGTAAAGCTGAACTTCCTCTATGCAGATTGAATAGAGCCCTAATTGAATGCACTGACCGTAAGCGCTCTGGATAAGTTTCAAGTATCAAGTTTTAATGTCACGTGCAAAAGTTCAGTGAAATGCCTTTCTTGCAAGCTCCAAACCCAACAATGCAGTAATCAATATCAATGTAGCACAAAAAATAGCAAAAGAGCATCTGATAAATGGCAAATATAATGTATACCTTTAGTACAGCCTCAGGGAAATTCCTGTTGAAGAATCTCACCACCTCCTTCACATTGGAACTGGTTCTAGTTCGCACTGTGATCATGTAACCATCACCAAACCTAAGGAAGGAAGGGACACAACCAGGAGGAGAGGAGACAAGACACACAGGCCATGTTTGCTTAATTTAGAAATGCAACCTTCTTCCTTGAAGTAATCACAGATCTAAATTGGTTGGATTGGGAGAGTAATAGGGTAGTAAACTTACATCTTTTTTTAAATTGTATTTCACCTTTATTTAACCAGGTAGGCAAGTTGAGAACAAGTTCTCATTTACAATTGTGACCTGGCCAAGATAAAGCAAAGCAGTTCGACACATATAACAACACAGAGTTACACATGGAGTAAAACAAACATACAGTCAATAATATAGTTGAAAAATAAGTCTATATACAATGTGAGCAAATGAGGTGAGATAAGGGAGGTAAAGGCAAAAAAGGCCACGGTGGCAAAGTAAATACAATATATCAAGTAAAACACTGGAATGGTAGATTTGTAGTGGAAGAAAGTGCAAAGTAGAAATAGAAATAATGTGGTGCAAAGGAGCAAAATAAATACAGTAGGGGAAGAGGTAGTTGTTTGGGCTAAATTATAGATGGGCTATGTACAGGTGCAGTGATCTGTGAGCTGCTCTGACAGCTGGTGCTTAAAGCTAGTGAGGGAGATAAGTGTTTCCAGTTTCAGAGATTTCTGTAGTTTGTTCCAGTCATTGGCAGCAGAGAACTGGAAGGAGAAACGGCCAAAGGAGGAATTGGCTTTGGGGGTGACCAGAGAGACATACCTGCTGGAGCGCGTGCTACAGGTGGGTGCTACTATGGTGACCAGTGAGCTGAGATAAGGGGGGACTTTACCTAGCAGGGTCTTGTAGATGACCTGGAGCCAGTGGGTTTGGCGACGAGTATGAAGCGAGGGCCAGCCAACGAGAGCGTACAGGTCGCAGTGGTGGGTAGTATATGGGGCTTTGGTGACAAAACGGATGGCACTGTGATGGACTGCATACAGTTTATTGAGTAGGGTATTGGAGGCAATTTTGTAAATGACATCGCCGAAGTCGAGGATCGGTAGGATGGTCTGTTTTACGAGGGTATGTTTGGCAGCATGAGTGAAGGATGCTTTGTTGCAAAATAGGAAGCCAATTCTAGATTTAACTTTGGATTGGAGATGTTTGATGTGAGTCTGGAAGGAGAGTTTACAGTCTAACCAGACACCTAGGTATTTGTAGTTGTCCACATATTCTAAGTCAGAACAGTCCAGAGTAGTGATGCTGGACGGGCGGGCAGGTGCAGGCAGCGATCGGTTGAAGAGCATGCATTTAGTTTTACTTGTATTTAAGAGCAGTTGGAGGCCACGGAAGGAGAGTTGTATGGCATTGAAGCTCGTCTGGAGGGTTGTTAACACAGTGTCCAATGAAGGGCCAGAAGTATACAGAATGGTGTCGTCTGCGTAGAGGTGGATCAGAGACTCACCAGCAGCAAGAGCGACATCATTGATGTATACAGAGAAAAGAGTTGGCCCAAGAATTGAACCCTGTGGCACCCCCATAGAGACTGCCAGAGGCCCGGACAACAGGCCATCCGATTTGATACGTTGAACTCTATCAGAGAAGTAGTTGGTGAACCAGGCGAGGCAATCATTTGAGAAACCAAGGCTGTTGAGTCTGCCGATGAGGATGTGGTGATTGACAGAGTCGAAAGCCTTGGCCAGGTCAATGAATACGGCAGCACAGTATTGTTTCTTATCGATGGCGGTTACGATAATGTTTAGGACCTTGAGCGTGGCTGAGGTGCACCCATGACCAGCTCTGAAACCAGATTGCATAGCGGAGAAGGTGCGGTGGGATTCGAAATGGTCGGTAATCTGTTTGTTGACTTGGCTTTCGAAGACCTTAGAAAAGCAGGGTAGGATAGATATAGGTCTGTAGCAGTTTGGGTCAAGAGTGTCCCCCCTTTGAAGAGGGGGATGACCGCAGCTGCTTTCCAATCTTTGGGAATCTCAGACGACACAAAAGAGAGGTTGAACAGGCTAGTAATAGGGGTTGCAACAATTTTGACAGATCATTTTAAAAAGAAAGGGTCCAGATTGTCTAGCCCGGCTGATTTGTAGGGGTCCAGATTTTGCAGCACTTTCAGAACATCAGCTGACTGGATTTGGAAGAAGGATAAACGGGGAAGGCTTGGGCGAGTAGCTGTGGGGGGTGCAGTGCTGTTGACCGCGGTAGGGGTAGCCAAGTGGAAAGCATGGCCAGCCGTAGAAAAATGCTTATTGAAATTCTCAATTATAGTGGATTTATCGGTGGTGACAGAGTTTCCTATCCTCAGTGCAGTGGGCAGCTGGGAGGAGGTGTTCTTATTCTCCATGGACTTTACAGTGTCCCAGAACTTTTTTGAGTTTGTGTTGCAGGAAGCAAATTTCTGCTTGAAAAAGCTAGCCTTGGCTTTTCTAACTGCCTGTGTATATTGGTTTCTAACTTCCCTGAAAAGCTGCATATCATATCTATCTAATCACATATGGATCTGTGCTTACCTCAAGGAAATAAGGAAGGAAGGATGCATTTCTGAAGTATTTAAACAGGGTCACAGATTACATAACAGGTCGTGTAACCATATAGACACACGACAAGTTGAAGGATGAGGAAATAGAAAAAAGAAGGGTGATTCAAAGATGATTACAGATTAGTTGGCATCCCATAATGTATTCAGCTTCTGGTTGGCCTAGCAACAGAGTGAGGCCACACCCTGCATTAGCTGAGTGAGTGTGCACTTCTTCTGACCTGTTCTTGAGGTGCTGGATGCTGCCCAGGCATTTGAACCTGCCGTTGACCATGATGCCCAGTCTGGTGCACAGAGCCTCACATTCCTCCATACTGCAGAGACAGAGACATTCACCGTTGACATTTTAGTCATTTAGCAGACACACTGACAGTCACTGCTATCAGCAGAATCAGTGCCAGGAGGAAAAAACAAGCGTGGGTGTGAATGCAAGGCAGGGGATAACAAGACGTCTTACCCACACACTTCAATAATACAGATAATAGTAAATACATTAGCAGCACACAGTACGCAGTACATGTCTGATGAGAATGAGTGTCTCACCTGTGTGATGTCAGCACCACAGAGCGTCCCGTCTTGATGATATCAAGGATGAGGTTCCAGAGGAATCTGCGGGCCTTAGGGTCCATCCCTGTAGTAGGTTCATCCTGGACAAACCCACAGAACAGGACACAATCAGAACTGAGGGTCTCCTATCTTATCCAGAGGAGAATATGTATTTTTGTGAGTCTTTTAGAATTTTTCAAACAAAAGACAATATAAATATTTTTTTTTAAATGAAGAGAAACAAAAAATATAGTAAAATAAAAATTAGCCAGAGCCCTATGGCACCCTACTACCTATATAGTGCATTACTTTTAACCAGAGTCCTATGGTCCCTGGTCAAAAGTAGTGCACTATATAGAGAATAGGGTGCCATTTGGGTCACACGCATGGTGATGGGGTTGAGTGAGTCTAACCAGGAAGATGAGAGAGGGGTATCCGATGAGGGCGATGGCAGTAGACAGCTTGCGCTTGTTTCCACCACTGTAGGTGCCAGCGGGCTTGTCTGCATACTTGGAAAGCTCCAGTTTCTCTAGGGCCCATGAGACCACCTGAGAGGGGAAGATGAAAGTAAACGAGGATCTTTTCAACAACATCGATTCAGAAAAATCACACAGTAATAAAATATTTTGAATGCGAAATGTGGAGTGTGTGTGTGTGCGTGCATGCATATGTGCATGTGTGTGTGCCTGCTTGAGAGTTTGTGTGTGTTGTAGCCGTACCCTCTGCTCGTCCTTCCAGGGGATGCCTCGGAGGCGTGTGTACAGCTCCAGGTGCTCTCTGGCTGTCAGGTCTTCAAACAAGGCATCAAACTGAGGGCAGTAACCAATGCTCTGCTGCACTCTCAACAGCTCCCTCAGGATACTGTCAACACAACACAGATCCAGCTCAACAACAGTACATGGGCCCGTATTCATTAAGCGTCTAAGAGTAGGAGCACTGATCGAGGCTCAAATCCTCCATGTCCATATAGTCTTACTGATGATTATCTAAAAGGCTAAACTGATTATAGATCAGCACTCCTTAGACAATTTATGAATACGGGCCATGATGTACAGATTTATTACTAAAACTAGCATAACACATTGAGACGTGTATTGGAATTAGCAATAACCACTTCTGTATCAATCTCAGGTAGGCTACAGTACCAGTATCTGATATAAACTTTTACTAAGACTAGCATAGAGCATTGAGATTTGTGTTAGCATTGTGATTAAAGACCCATATGGGGTTTGTCCCGAATGGCACCCTGTTACCCATATAGTGCACTACCTTTGACCAGGGCCCATCAAAAGTAGTACACTATAAAGGGAATCTGGTGCAATTTGGTACGCGAGACCTGGTGTATATGTAAAATACCTGTTTCCCCCTATGAAGGCCTCTCCTCCCGTGGTGCTCTCGTCACCAGTCAGCATCTTAAAGGTGGTGGTCTTCCCTGCTCCGTTCACCCCCAGGAGGCCAAAACACTCCCCAGGACGCACGCCCAAACACAACCGGTCAACAGCCAAGATACGACCCATCTTCCTCGACTTGTACACCTAGTGACACAGAGCATGGTATAAGGAGGTGACTATTTATGCATTGCGCGTTTTACATAACTCTAAAGTTTAAATAGCCACCTTGTAATGCACATTGTTGAAGAAAAATGTCTAATTAAATCATGCTGCCAAATTATAATGAGGTGCATAGTATTTCTTGCACAGATCAGTTCTGTTTTACACCATGAAAATGTTGCCTCTAGTTAATTAAAATCAAATATCTCTACCTGAATATACATTATCTACGTCAGGGATGGGCAACTTTGATCATGAAGGGCCGCAGTTGCCCACGGGCCTGCCTACCCACATCCATACATTTTATAGTTAATTTCGTGCAATTCTACATATTTTTGCCATTGAGCGAAGAGGATTCTACACAATTTATCATCGAGTGGAGAGAAATGTTTGCAGTTTTTAATATGATATCTGAGTGAGACTGACTAACAAAATCAATGGTGGCCCCCCGACCGGTAATTCGACCATGATTACTAAGTTTAGATAGCTGGCCATTAGATGAACTTACATCTATAAAATGTTAGCTGTCATGGGCTAATTGAGTGACTGTCAATGACTGACATAACACGAGAGAAACTGCTGATGCATAACCAAATTTCGAAATTGCATCTTGTGTATTTTACTATTCTAACTCGCAACAAACAGTAAGTTGAGACCCCGGCTGAGTTCCAAAAAAAAGGATAGATATATAATATATATATATATATATATATATATATATATATATATATATATATATATATATATATATATATATATATATATATGGATATATATATGTTTCTTTGGGGGGGGGGCTCCGAGGAATTGATCCAAGGGCCTTCAAAAGAGAGGCATGCCACCAGTTGCCCATCCCTGATCTAAGTGATTGATAGGTCAGCAGGCATTAAAGTATGCCTTATTTACATTGAATAACTTCTAAAATAGAGATTTTGTCAGACAGCAGCTTTATAGAGAGAGATAAGATGACTTGGAATGAAATAATAAAGTCATCAAATAAAAACATTTACTATACACAACAACTGAAATATTTTATTAAAGTGAAGTAGTGTGAATAAATTATGGTAGTAAGCAGTAATGGGCAGTCACTATCATCATGGGACTTTTATCCATTGTTTTATTCTGTGTTGTTATAGCATTCAACCCACATAATGCATTTCATGTTTAAAAAAAATATTGAAACCGAAAACCGTGATTATTTTTTAAATAACTGAAGCGAAACGACCTCAAAAGCACAAATCGCTCAGCATTACCACTAGTGTCTAGTGATACTCAATTGACCTTAATGCTATTAAACCTACTACACACTTATCTATTCTGGTCCTGTTGCTAAATAAAGCACATTGGGATCTCTGTGTCTGTCTGACCTTGGTGAGGTTGTCAATCTTCAGCATGTCGTTGTCAGCATCTCCTCTCAGTACTCTCCGTCTCTCACAGGCCACATCCACATCATCATCCTCTATGAGCTGGCTGCTCACTGGTACTCTCCTGTTACAGTACACACACACACACACACACACACACACACACACACACACACACACACACAGTCTTGTACAGCTAACCTTTATACAGCTAACACAATTCAGTCCCATTCAAAATCCTATTTTCCTTAACCCCTAACCCTAAATGTAACCCTAACCCGTACTCTTACCCTAACCTTAACCCAAAAATCGAACTGTAACCCTAACCCTAAAACTAACCCTAGCTCCTAACCCTTAACGTAATTCTAACCCTAATACTAACTATAACCTTAACCCTAAACCCCCTAGAAATAGCATTTGACTCTGTGGGGATTAACAAAATGTCCCCAGTTGGTCAAATGTTTGTTCGTTTACTATGCTTGTGGGGACCAGAAGTCTACACACACACACACACACACACCCTCAGAGTCTGCACAAAACTAGAACACTGCAGTGGATCTTATTGGTGTAACACAAAAACACACACACACACACACACACATTGCATGCACCTACACACACGAGCAGACACACATGCACACACACACACTCACAAGGGTTTCCTGAGGAAGTTGTACTGACACAGGATGGTGATGAAGAATCCTACAAAGCCCTCGATTGTCATGGCTACCAGCCCTCGAGTCACAATGTCCCACTCAAATGGAGACTTGATCTTGTCAAACTGACCTGAGAGTTAAATATTTAAGAGAGATTGAATAGATTGATTAAATTCAACAGGAGGAGGGCAAGATTCAAATGTACAGAACTTGAAATATAATTGAACTGTAACAATACCTATTTTAGCATAGTACTCATTGATGTATTCGTTGTAGGCCATTTCCATCAGGCCGTGACCCAGGTTGTAGTTTGGGAAGATAAGGAAACAGGACTTTAGGTAGCTGTTCACCAGTTTCAGATCCTGCAGGGAGAGACCAAAACACAGTGGTGTGAGGAAATGTTCAATATAGGGTTTCTAAATTCTGGTAATTTTCCCAAAATTCTTCAGTTTTTCAGAAATCCTGTTTGGAAGTGTCGGGATTTCCTGCTTCTTCCCTCCTGATTTCGGGCAACATCCAACAGGAATTTCAGAAAAACCTTGGGGAAAGTTATAGGAATTCTGTAATCTGTCAGTACACCAATACTGTCAGCAGAGTAAAACACACACCTTGTCATGCTCAAAGAGCTGCAGCAGGAAGGTGGCCACTGTGGCAGTGATGCCTATGAAAAGGTTGATGACGATGAGGAACACATAGGCTGTGCTGGGCACCTCGAAACAGAAGGAGGCCGGGTACATGATAGGAGTGATAGACCACCTGAAGGGAGAGAGAGAGAGAGAGAGAAAGAATGTATGATAATAGGCTATATTCAATAAACATTCATTACAGTTTCTTGATATCGTCAAAGACAGTTACGAATAATGCTTTGCTGTTCTTAAATGATGTCATCAAAGGAACAATGTCTATGCTTTTGTTCCAGGTTACCTGAATCCAAAAGCAATTTTTCGGTGTATCCCTCATAATGTGTCTTAGATAAGAGAAGTGCTGATGTGTCTTCAGTGAAGTGCACTCACCCGTAGAGGAGGAAGAGAGACAGGACCGCAGGGAAGTTGGTTGGGGATGTGTACGCAGGAAGGTCAAAGACAAACAGGATAAGGACACAGCACGTGGCAGGCACCAGGTAGTTCAACTAAGAGACAGCGAGACAGGAGACTTTCAGTTAGATAGGCT
Organism: Salmo trutta; assembly: GCF_901001165.1. Lineage (NCBI taxonomy): Eukaryota > Metazoa > Chordata > Actinopteri > Salmoniformes > Salmonidae > Salmo > Salmo trutta. The sequence continues at coordinate 4,985,089 of NC_042983.1, read as the reverse complement.
GGCAGAAATAGACAATATCGCTCAAATATTCATAGTACCCTCTGTGAATGAACAGTACAAACAGACAGAAGACAGACTGCCCTGGTAGGACTTGTTTCAGAGAGTACGACTATAGGGAGCACTTCCATGCACGACGCACACAATAACAAACTTCACCCCCCCCTCACCATGTCCCATATATAGTTAGCCAGCCAGTAGATGACAGGGTCACATCCAGACACAAACTGCAGGTGCTTGGCCTTGGTCGACTTCTCTGCCACCAGAAAGACCACAAAGCTGGCTGGTACGAAGGACATGGCCACGATGATGAAGATAGCTATCACCACATCAGTGCCCTGGAGCCTGGAGGGACCAGAAGAAACTTATTAAGACAGTGTCTGCATCCCAAATGGCACCCTATCCCCTATATAGGGCCCAATAGGGAGTAGCGGGCCATTTGAGACACTGTCAGGTACTTTCAGAAATGTTGTACCATATATAGTATAATATACAGTAACTCAATGCATAAATTCTTACAAGTAGTCCAGAGAGAGGCTTGCACTGGTGCGGTTCATGGGGTGGTTGGTCAGTGTGATTCCTGCAGAACCAAGCACACATCAACAACATGGTTTAGATGGGAACAGATACTGATCCCCTGAAACTATACAAGGAACTCTGAAAATACATTTTCACATTAACAACTACCCAATTCAAATAATCCCAGCCAGAGTGCCAGCCTGTTTGTGCTATAATGCTAACTCCTTGTCGCTCTGAGAAGAAAAGGGAGAAATAAGAGTCTTGACTCCGCCCTAAATCTGTCCGTGTGAAAATACAGCGTGAAGCAGACTAAGTGGGAATTTGGTCAACATAAAATATAATTGCTCATTTGCTTCGTGAGGCTTATTTGATCTAATAGAAGTTGGATATGTTTAGGTTTTTACAAATGTATTGATATAAAGTGTACGCCAGTGGCATTCCACCAACTTTGAGAAAAACAATTTTATATCGGATCTGTGCCTGTTGTTCACACACGTATCGGCCCTCTCATTGGCTCGAATTTTCCCGCCTCCTCTCGTCTGCCTTCATTTATTTCCATTGTTAGAGTGGTCAGTCCAGTATCTTGTCAGTACATAGATAATCTTTGTTGTCACTCATCGTCATTGCCTTGACAGCAATGGAGTTGGCAAGATAAAAAACTGATCTGGAACCAGGCTTCTGAGTAGGTACAGGTAACACCGATATAAAGTGTCTTAATAGGTCGTTGGGCCACAACTAGCCAGAACAGATTCTACAAGTGTCTGGAACTCTATTGGCGGGATGCAACACCATTCTTCCATGAGACATTCTATAATTTGGTGTTTTGTTGATGGTGGTGGAAAATGCTCCAGAAGCTTCCATAAGTGTTCAACTAGGTTGAGATCAGGTGACACACCGACACACAGACCCTTTAAAAACCTCTATGCTCCTTTGAGAGCCCTCTTTAACAGTCAGTGAGGTCTCTTCTAATCATCGTAGCCAAAATAATGGGCAACTGGGCATTTCCATACATTATCCTAAGCATGATGAGATATTCATTGCTTAATTACCTCAGGAACCACACCTGTGTGGAAGCACCTGCTTTCAATATACTTTGTATCCCTCAATTACTCAGGTGTCTCCTTTATTTTGGCAGAATCTCTTACCGTATGCAGCAGGGTTGCCCTTGCCTGGAGGCAGGTTGGCACGCAGGATGGCATTGTTGAGGACGTTGAGATAGGTTGGCATGCTGTGGTACCCTTTATTATTGAACAGCACCTATTGGGAGGGGACGATTCTGTCACTGGCAATGACACAGCAGCGCAAATAGCTAAGTGTAACAATAAACCTGTCCATCAAACTGACACTAGAGTTGCATCTCAAATGGCACCCTTTTCCCTATATAGTGCACTACACCCTCCCCCTTTCAAGAAAATGCCCTTCTGCTGACCTGAGCTGATCTGCGGACTGCTATTTTGCGAACCATGGGCGGAGTCTTTTTCCCAAAGGATGCTGGGACTGATTTCTGTATGTTGCCTACTGTGAGTCCTCCATATCTAGGAGAGAGGGAGGGAGAGAGAAAAGACATTTAAAGTGTGTGTGCATGCGTCTGTGCCCGAGCCCGGTGAGTCCGTTACCTGTGCCCGAGCCCGGTGAGTCCGTTACCTGTGCCCGACCCCGGCGAGTCCGTTACCTGTGCCCGACCCCGGGGAGTCCGTTACCTGTGCCCGACCCCGGCGAGTCCGTTACCTGTGCCCGACCCCGGGGAGTCCGTTACCTGTGCAGGCGCAGTCTGTCAGAGGTGTAGAGGAGATACTCTGACACGTTGCGCCCGGTGATGTCCACCAGAATGTCCCCGGTGACCACCTTCATAAGGGGCGGCCGCCCCCCCACCCCGCTGGGGCAGGAGAAGCCCGTCCCCTGCATGGAGCAGATACAACGAACCGGCTCCCGGATGAACAGGGGCAGGGTGGGAGGAGACGTCACCGTTTCTGAAGACAGACACATAGACAGGCAGGAGTTTTTGGGAGGCTAATGTAGAGGACTCTAGTAAGTAAGTAGAGTAAGTAAGCCTTGTCTGAGCCAGAATGGCCGACACAGGACTCCACTGTAGCTATCAAATACAATTATATAATGTTGATATAATGCAATTATATGACACAGGGTACAAGTACTATAATACAGTATGATATGACAAAACATTAGCCTACATACGAAGTATAGCATATCCTTTTAGACAGTTGTTACCACCTGAGCATTGAGCAAGGTGGTGGTGGGAGGGGCGCAAAGACATACCCCTGGCAGTGGTAGGAGTGGTGGCAGTGAAGTTCCACAGCCCATCCTCAAAGCGAGTGTCGGGGTCATCGGAGGGGGCTGGCGAGGGGGGAGGGGGTACAAAGTTGGACAGCGGCACTCCCTGGGTGAAGGAGTCCAGACACATGGAGTCAAAGTAGCGGGCGGCCAGGGTCTTGCTGTTGTTGGCGCTGGGGTTGAGCGTCTGCGCCAGCTGGTCCAGGGTGCTGTTGAAGGGCGTTTTGAGGACGCAGGTGGCGCCCACGCCCGATGGCAGACGCAGCGTGTTGGCGATCTTCTGAGGGCTGGCGTCTGGGGACAGCTGACTCCTGAGGAGAGGAAGAACAGGAGGCTGTTATAAAGCTACAGACGGAAGCTTTACAACATCCATGGCCTGTAGATTAGACTAATGACGTCGTGTATGATGGGTGATAACTGAGACTCAGATGCACAAATGAACGAATAATGTTACCTGCCAGATAGGATTATGGATGTGTAAAACAACGCATTTACACTGCGTATATACTAGCATGAGTGACCTACAGTCCCCTCCTCCCAATGTCTGTCTGACCTGTACTGTGGGCGGTCTTCGTTTGCGTAGGGGATGAAGTTGCCACGGGGCTGGGTGTAGTTGTGGTACTGGGATGGGGACAGGATCAGTGGTGGCAGATCTCCTGAAGAACAGAAGACAGACGTCACACCGCGATGACCTAAAAACACTGACAAACAGCCAAGTCAGGTTCAAGACCATCCGTAGTTGAACTTGAGGGGAAACAAACGGTACTTGTCTGTCGTGCACTCACACTCACACCTGCACGTTTCTTCTTCTTCCTGCCACTGATTCTGCTCACAGCGGGTATTTCGAAGAAGAGTCCACATGCAATAGCTGTGATATGTGGTTGTTTTCTCCTACTAAACTTAGTTGACTACACTCCAGGATAAGAGTGCCTGCTGAATGACTAAAATGCTCAAATGTAATGTCACTTGTAGTTGTCCTCACCGATGGAAGGCACAGACAGAGCGACAGTCATGGCCACGCAGACGAAGAATGCGGGCAGCAGGATCTGTGAGAAGAGGCCCTTGGTGTTCCTCTTGGCGCAGTGGAACCTCTTGACGATGAGGCCATGGAACTGGCGTAGCTTCAGCCACCAGCCCTCCAGCTTGAAGCTGCCCTGCCCCTCCAGGACCACAGGCTCAGGGGAGGCCTCCTCCACATCCGCTGGAGGTACAGAGAGACGGAGCGAGACCAAGAGAGACATGAGCAAAGCCTAAAAACACCTCACATAGAGCAAAATAACTCTCATAAGCTCATCCAACCATACTATATATATCTCATTGCCCCCAGTTGGCCAGGTACGTGTTGTAAAAGAGAATGTGTTCTTAATAACATACCTGGTTAAATATAATGAAGATAAAAAAGGTATTCACTAAGTAACACCCTCTCGATGTCCTTCAGTCTCCTCATCCAACAGTGGGACTCTTACCCCTCAGGCTGGTAGAGTGAAGGTCCCGTCCACTGTCGAAGAGGCGGCAGTAGTCTCCGTAGAAGTCTGCGTAGAGCCCTTCCTCGTCCCCCAGTACGGAACCCAGGGAGGAGGAGGAGCGCAGGGAGGATTGGCTCTGGCTGAGCCTGGAGCACATCACCAGGTTAGAGAGCTCTACCTCTGGCCTCTCCACACTGCTGCTGCTCCCCGCCGGAGCCCCCGGCTCCTGTGGATAGGCAGAAAGCAAGTAAAATAAGTAAGCCTTGTCTGAGCCAGAACCGCCTAGCAGTAGCCCATCTAATGTTAGCGTGAGGCAGCTCGATGTCTAAGTACACTCCCTGGACAGGACTCAATTCTATCGCAGGGATGAGAGATGGGTAAGTTAGATTCATCGATTCATTAATTAGTCAACCAAGGGTGTCTTTATCGATTAGAAAATAAGGGAAGCTAAAATAAAATAAACACCTTTGTGAAATTACTAGAATGTTTCATTTGTTTAAATAAATGAACATTACTCTGTTTTGCAATCAACTAATGATCAATTCTGAAAAGCATTTATTGAACTAATCCCTACCTGTGGCTTTACAGAGCCCCCCAGACCCACTGCAGCAGCAGGTTTTCCCACTGAGATACCGCCTAGGGAATCCTTCATGTCTGGGAGGAGAGAGAATTTAATAGATCATGATTAACATTTAAAGAGATTTGCAACACCACCACTAAATAGATAACTTGTGAAAAGTCTATATCAGCATTTAGCTATTTGGCAACGCAAACACTGTTTGCAAACTCAGCAGAAATGAAATTCATGATGTGTATCATAAATTATGAATGCAATGGAGCCCTCCCAAAATAACTTTATTGATCCGTGTAGCCGCAGACAGACACACAAAGCTTTGGTTCCACACACAGAAATATAATCACTAGAATGGACATCCGTATTCAGGTCAATGACGCCATAATTGGTGGACTGGCAGCCATTTTGAGTGTACCCATAGAAATAAAGGCATATTTCTTTGGTCTCACCGGCATCACTGTTCTCCAGGGACTGGTCCTCCTCGGACACCTTGAGGAAGACCTCCTCCAGAGTGGTGTCCATCACTCCGAAGCTGGTCAGTGCCAAGATGGCCAGATTCTGCTCCAATGCCTGGGAATAGGAAATACGGGCTCTGGTCAAAAGTAGTGCACTATAAAGGGAATAGGGTACCATTTGAGACACAGTCTGAGTCTGTCTGTCTAAGTGAGTACCTGAAAGAGTCTCTAGGTCTTTGTCTGTCTGTCTGAGTGTGTGGGTCAAGTCCCTCTAGGTCATGTGTCTCTCTGAGTGTGTGGGTCTTTGTCTGTATGTCTGTCTGAGTGGGTGTGTACCTTCATGTCTAGGTCTGTGTCTGAGTGGGTGTACCTTCATGTCTAGGTCTGTGTCTATGTCTGAGTGGGTGTAACTTCCTCTCTAGGCCTGTGTCTGTGTCTGAGTGGGTGTAACTTCCTCTCTAGGCCTGTGTCTGTGTCTGAGTGGGTGTACCTTCACCTCTAGGTTTGTGTCTGTCTGAGTATGTACCTGAAATAGCCTCTCGAAGCAGCCCTTCTTGACAGCCTCAGAAGGCAACACATAGGACAGCTCAGTGTTGGAGTCAGACAGCAGCAGACAGGACCCCACAAACTGACGAATGAACTGGGTGACCCGGGCCTCCGAGCAGGGAGACAGGGAGGAGGAGGAGGGGGACAGGGAGGAGGAGGGGGAGGGGGACAGGGAGGAGGAGGAAGGGGACAGGGTTGAGGGAGGCTGGGGCTGGGTGACCTGGTCTGGAGGCACAAACACACAGCATGATGGATGGAGGGAGGGAAAGGAGGATAAGGTGTAAGCAGAGAGTGGGACAGCGTAGAGGACAAAGAGACTTTTCAGAGGCAAAATACAAGCTGTACATGTTCAAAGACTTTTAAAAGAGAAAGTGAAGGATATTATAGAGAACACAGGAGGTTGGTGGCACCTTAATTGGGGAGGACGGGCTCGTGGTAATGGCTGGAGTGGAATAAGTTGAATGGTATCAAACACATCAAACACATGCTTTCCATGTGTTGATGCCGTTCGCTCCATTCCGGCCATTATTATGAGCCGTCCTCCCCTCAACAACCTCCGCTGAAAGAGAACAAATTCATCATATTCTAAAAGTGAGGGACAGAGGAAGGCTGTCATTGATAATAGAATGAGACAGCTTGTGACAAAATGAAAAAGAGAAACACACATATTCACATATAAAAGACTCACCTCCCCTCTCACTCTGTTTCTTGACCAGGGTGAGTTTGTAGCCGTCTCCGTAGGTGCTCTTGAGAAAGAGTGGGGAGCCGCAGCACTTGAGTTTCCCATGGGAGATGATGGCTATGCGGTCTCCTAACAGATCAGCCTCATCCATGTGGTGGGTGGACAGCAGGATGGTGCGACCTAGAAACACAGTTGAAATGTTTCTCTTTCAATATACACTGAGTGCACAAAACATTAGCATCACCTTCCTAATATTGAACGTGTTGCCCTCAGAACAGCATCATTTCGTCGGGGCATGTACTGTACCTACTCTACAAGTTGTCGAAAGCGTTCCACAGAGATGCTGGCCCATGTTGACTCCAATGGTTCCACAGTTGTATCAAGTTGGCTGGATGTCCTTTGGGTGATGGACAATTCTTGATACACACGGGAAACTGTTGAGCGTGAAAAACCCAGCAACTTTGCAGTTCTTGACACACTCAAACCGGTGCGCCTGGCACCTACTAACATACCCAGTTCAAAAGCACTTCAATCTTTTGTCTCGCCCATTCACCCTCTGAATGGCACACAATCTACAGTATGCCACAATTGTCTCAAGGCTTAAAAATCCTTATTTAACCCGTCTCCTCCCCTTCATCTATACTGATTGAAGTGTATTTAACAAGTGACATCAATAAGGGATTATAGCTTTCACCTGGTAAGTCTATGTCATGGAAAGAGCTGGTGTTCTTAATGTTTTGTTCACTCAGTGTACATCAAAGGGAACATGGTGACAAACCAGTGCACTCTATAAGGAACAGGGTGACAAACCAGTGCACTCTATAGGGAACAGGGAGACAAACCAGTGCACCCTATAGGGAACAGGGTGACAAACCAGTGTACTCTATGGTGAACAGGGTGCCATTTGAGACACAATCTTAGTGTGGTTGACCCATGTCTCACCTGTTGTGAGTTTTAGTGTGCGAGGGTTAGTGTGTGAGTTTGATGCATAATGTATCACCTGTTGTTAGTGTGCGAGGGTTAGTGTGTGAGTTTGATGCATAATGTATCACCTGTTGTTAGTGTGCGAGGGTTAGTGTGTGAGTTTGACGCATAATGTATCACCTGTTGTTAGTGTGCGAGGGTTAGTGTGTGAGTTTGATGCATAATGTATCACCTGTTGTTAGTGTGCGAGGGTTAGTGTGTGAGTTTGATGCATAATGTATCACCTGTTGTTAGTGTGCGAGGGTTAGTGTGTGAGTTTGATGCATAATGTATCACCTGTTAGTGTGCGAGGGTTAGTGTGTGAGTTTGACGCATAATGTATCACCTGTTGTTAGTGTGCGAGGGTTAGTGTGTGAGTTTGACGCATCCTGTCTCACCCTGTTTATACTTGAGGATGAGGTCCCAGATGGCTCTGCGTGCGTAGGGGTCCACCCCCGCCGTAGGCTCATCCAGGATGACGGCCCGGGAGCCGCCCACAAACGCTATGGCCACGGACAGCTTCCTCTTCATCCCCCCAGACAGAGTCTGCACCAGGCTGTGACGCTTATTATTCAACTCTAGATCGTCTATCATCCTGACAACATACACACAACTCATGGTCATTTACGTTATTTTGGGCTGCGGATGGGTATAATTTGTTTCCAAACTATACATATCCTTCAATGGCAGTCACCTGTACTTATATACTATCTACACCCTTCGATTCGAAGAGGTGAGATCCTAATCTAATGCCATGTTGATAGTTTCATTTCCACCTTAGGGTCTTTGACTTGGTTAAACCATCCAAATGGGATGTGACGTACTTGTCCATCTCCTTGCGGATGTCTTCCTCGGCCATGCCTTTGAGTTTGGAGTAGAACCACAGATGCTCCTCCACGCTGAGCTTGTCAAAGAGCACATTGTGCTGGGGACACATGCCCAGGTTCTGCCTGATACGCTCCATGTCAGTGCGGATGTCATGGCCGTAGATGGTGGCTGAGCCAGAGGTGGGCGGGAACAGACCTGTAAGAATAGACCTGGGGGATCGTGGTAGAGAACCAATGGTAGTTAGTGACAGGGTTAGTTAGAGAGGGAAGGAATTAACACGTAAAACATAGGTTATACTGTATTTCAAGGCCATTTTGTGGACATTATGGTGATGTTATGGGAATGTTATGGGAATAATATGGGAAAAGTCAAGGAAAGATTATGGGAACGTTATGGTGATGTTATAGCCAACGTTATGTATGGCCTGTTTAGAATTTATCATCAACACAATTGTTTACAAATAGTTCATCTACAATATGGTTTATAAGCAGATGATGAATAACCCTTCAAACATATTCTTACCAAAACATACAACACGCATCTCCCTGTGTCTCTCTGTAAATCCCCACGTCAACACAACACAAACGACTGGGGACCCTCTGACACACACACGTGGGCACACACACATTTTTCTCTCTCACATGGTGGTGGTCTTGCCGGCTCCGTTGTGTCCCAGGAAGGAAACCACCTGGTTCTCGTGGAGGTTGAGGCTCAGCTTGTTGAGGGCCAGCTTATTGCCCATCTTGTAGACCTTGGTCAGCTTGTCTATACAAACCACCAGAGGCAGGTGGCTGGGCTCCTCTTCAATACCACGCATCTCCTCTGGAGGGAGCGAGAGCCGGCGAGCGAGAGAAAGAGAGAGAGAGAGGATA